>NC_053492.1:434745093-434990093 GCF_905171775.1 Rana temporaria
TAAAATAATTTGTTTTTGCATTGACTTCAATGGCATGCAATACCGCATGTGGCCAGAGGTGGGGGGGCTCCGGAGAGCCTCGTAAATACTCGGACAGCTCGACTGATCTCAGAAACCTTTGGAAAGGCTCGGAAACTGAGTATTCCTGAGTATTTCCGAACTGCTCCGGGGTAGGTGACACTGATGCCCACACTAGCCACACCCCTGCCTGCAAGTGACTGGAGCCAAGTTCAAACATCTGGCTCTGCTCCTGGATTCGCTAGGACTCCCCTCCAGGACTCATTTAGGAATGGAATTTACCGCCCCCACCACCCTGGCACCCTCAGTCAGCCACCTGAGCTGCCTTATGTTGGTGCGGGCCCTGAATATATTAAAGGATAACTGAACCTAAGGACAAAAATGCAATAGCTTACAGTCCTGAGAAGTGGTGGCTGCTTTCATTTTCTTTCAAGCTAAAAACATTTTCAGTAAATACATAAATAAATAAAACCTGTTTATTTGCCAGGAAGTGCAATGTCCTTGTCACCTCCTGTGAGCTTCTTTCCTAAGCAATTTCTATAAACTACCAAGTGCCCACCCGCCACCCCACGTAATGGAGATGAAGAGATATGGACATGTTTGTAGTCTATATAAGGGTATCAGCCTAGGGTGACAACAATAACCCCCCCCCCCCATGGACACAGTGGAGGAGTGATGTAGCCACCCAGGGACAGGACATGTGTTTTTTGTAGGATTACTAGGTGAAAATAAAGCAAATGAAGCTTAAAAAATAAATCAACCATACCAAAGACTGCTAAACTGCAATACATTACTGTAACAGGAGTGACTTTTGGGCACAGATTGAGCCAGGAGATGGGGGACACATGTTGGATTGTTTTGGCGTGGACAGTGATCTACAGTATATTCCTTAATGCCTGCAAAGAATATTCTATGATTAGCCCTGACTAGTGACATGCTAATTGAGTCAGGCCTGGAAGACATTTCATTGTGTGATAACACTGCTTTAAGCCTATTGATGCTCAAAGGTGTTAATTGCATAGACTCCTAAGATATTCCATTAACCATTGTGTAAGGCTGTAGAGGTGTTAATCCAGGTCTGCTCCCAGACCTCTAATTATTTATGCTAAATACTGTTTATGTGTGGAATGTACTTGTCGGAGACAGAACGTCTGCCTAAAGAATGTGATTGAAGCCCCCACGGTGTGATGTGTGGGTGGGAAGTTGATTGTTCCTTTCATGCCTTGTACTGTATAAAAAGCTGAGAAGAAACCATTAAAAGTTCAGTTCATATTTTGACGCAGTAACAGAGCTTGTCAGTCTCGTTATTGAGGGAATTCTTATGGAATGGATCGGGTCTGCCTGTTGGTTGGAGTGTCGATAAGCTGTCGTGGATGGGATGGAAGGTCTTAAACGGTGGTGACCGTTACAATTACATTTTTGGTTTTGGGTTTAGTTATGCTTTAAATGTGCTCTGCCTCATAATGACTACGATGTGGACAACTGAACAAAGACCCTTCTCCTCTGCAGGAAAGAAGATAGAAGACTCAGCAATGTGACCATGAATTTAGGTAGGTATTTAGTGGTTTAGGTATCTTTTTTTAATTGTAAAGCAGGAATATATTAGGGTGGTGTCACAAGGGCCACATACCTGAGGTGAGACCAAAGTAGTGGGGAGGCCTCCCTTGCACTTCAGGTCCTTGAGTGCACCAGGGGAACAAAGAGATCGATACTCCCGGAAATGTCAGATTCTCAGTTTCAGAGGAAGATTTCTCTTGTACAGAGTGGTGTTCTTTGGGGAATCAGTATTTACTGCATAATTGCTCAGGTATGTTTATTTTTATTTTTTTACCTGACAGGGTCACTTTAAACAATTTTCCATTATCTACATAGACCAGTGTCCCTCTTAAGGTGGAGGTTCCCCCTAAAAAAAAATTCTAACAATACATTGAGCTGACTGATTACACTGCGGGTATGCTGGGTTTTTTTTCCGTACATACCTCGATATCGCCGTTTCATCCCTCGGCTTCCGGGTATGATTCTTTTCGGGTCTGGGCGTTCCTAGTTGATTGACGTTCCTCCGACCGGCGCATACTGCGCGTCACGACTTTCCGACAGAAGCCGAACATCATTGCGCAGGCGCCGTATAGAGTCGGCTCTATACAGAGCCTGCGCAGCGACGTTCGGCTTCTTTCGGAAAGTCGTGACGTCAAGTATGCGTCGGTCGGAGGAACGTCAATCAACTAGGAACGCCCAGACCCGAAAGAATCATACCCGGAAGCCGAGGGATGAAACGGCGATATCGAGGTATGTACGAAAAAAAAACAAAAAACCAGCATACCCGCAGTGTAATCAGTCTTCTCAATGTATTGTTAGAATTTTTTTTAGGGAAACCTCCACTTTAATGAGTGAAAAAAAAAAATTACAGTATAATACATTATTCTGCATGGGCCAGCAGTTAATATTTCCGGGGCACTTTATCATTTGGTGCTGTTCATGTTGTTTCTTTCACCGGTAGCCCCTTAAATATTTATGTTGTATCTTTATCTGTGCTAGGCTGAAGCTGTATGTGTGTGCAGGCTGTAAAAACAGTTTGAAGACAAACATACTTCCAGCTGGTTTCCTCCTGTTTTCCATCTGCTCTCTTTCTGCATCTTTGCGCTGTGATTATTACTTACCATTGGAAGCTAATTCTCCGTATGAAGTATAACCTGCTAGGGTCAAGTGGGCATTTATGTGCTTTAGCCATGAAAGTGCTTGTGTGCCGTACTATCTATGGATTCCCCAGCCACCGATGACTCTGCAAGGTACCAAAAGATGCTAATGGAACTCAGTGGTATCACTTCTTGTTAACTAGCCAGGGACTTTATAGACTGTAGCTAGGTGTAGACTCACAGCCAATGTAAAGCCAAGTTATGGGTAGAGAAGGTAAGAAATTTAACCCATCAGTTTTTAATTGTTCAGGAAGTAGAAGAAAGGTGTGGGGCACTGAATCTCTTAAGTAATAAATGTTTTCTGTCAGGTTCTAAGCAGTGTAGAGGGAATAATTCTGCGGAGATAGCAACTCCAGTGATGGCCGTAGGATGGGTTGAGTAGAAACTGGTGGCAAAAGGACGGCTTTTTGAATTTCCAAACACACTGGCTCTTTATAGCACAAGAATAAAAGTGCACCTGTCTGTGTTCCCAGTGTGTACATTCATCTTAACCACTTAACCCCCGGACCGAATTGCTGGTCAAAGACCAGAGCACTTTCTGCGATTCGGCACTGCGTCGCTTTAACTGACAATTGCGCGGTCGTGCGACGTGGCTCCCAAACAAAATTGGCGTCCTTTTTTCCCCACAAATAGAGTTTTCTTTTGGTGATATTTGATCACCTCTGCGGTTTTTAGTTTTTGCGCTATAAACAAAAATAGAGCGACAATTTTTAAAAAAAATAATATTTTTTACTTTTTGCTATAATAAATATCCCCCAAAAATATATAAAAAAACTATTTTTTTCCTCAGTTTAGGCCGATACGTTTTCTTCTACATATTTTTTGTAAAAAAAATCGCAATAAGCGTTTATTGATTGGTTTGCGCAAAAGTTATAGCGTTTACAAAATAGGGGATAGAATTATGGCATTTTTATTAATAGTTTTTTTTTTTTACTAGTAATGGCGGCGATCAGTGATTTTTTTTTCGGTACTGCGACATTATGGCGGACACTTCGGACACTTTTGACACATTTTTGGGACCATTGCCATTTTTATAGCGATCAGTGTTATAAAAATGCATTGGATTACTATAAAAATGCCACTGGCAGTGAAGGGGTTAACACTAGGGGGCGGGGTAGGGGTGAAGCATGTTCCATGGGTGTGTTCTAACTGTAGGGGGGGTGGCCTCACTAGGGGAAATGACTGATGTTCTGTTCATACATTGTATGAACAGAAGATCAGCATTTCCCCCCCCCTGATAGGACCGGGAGCTGTGTGTTTACACACACAGCTCCCGATCCCCGCTCTGTAACGAGCAATTGCGTGTGCCCGGCGGTGATCGCGCCCGCCGGGCACGCGCACAGGAGTCGGGGGCGAGCGGGGGCCCCTAGTGGCCTGCGTGAGAGCCAACGTATAGCTACGGGCTCTCGCGCAGGGGAGCCGACCTGCCGCCGTAAAATAACGGTGGCTGGTCGGCAAGTAGTAAAGCCTCATACACACGATCGGACTTCCGTCAGACTTTTCTGTGGATTTCTGTCCGAAGGGGCATTGGCTGTGAACTTGGTATGCATACACACGGCAGAACATTTTCAGCCAACATTCACCAAACCACGTGGTTTTTCAGCTCTTTACTGCCACCCTTTGGGCAACTTCTGCTATTGTGGTCTGATGTTTAGCATTAATTCGGAGCATGCGTGTTTGTACTTTGGATTTTAGTCCGATGGACTTGTGTACATACAATCGGATGATCCGACGTAACACATTTAGCCTAGGTTCACACTGCTGCGAATTCAAAATCGCGGTAAAATGCGCGATTTTACCGCAATTTCGCGGCCGCGATTTAATGTAAATCGCGGCCCGAAATCGCAAAAAGTAGTACAGGAACTACTTTTTGAAATCGCAGATGCGGCGTCGCACTGATTAGGACAGTGCCATTGCCGACAATTGCCGCCGATTTGATCTCAAATCGTTCCAAATCGTACCCAGTGTGAACCAGGGCTCATTGTCGGAAAGTTTGAGAGCATGCACAGCGAACATTTGTCCGTGGAAATTTCGACAACAATTGTCCAATGGAGCATACAGACGGTCGGATTTTAGGATAAAAAACGTCCGCCGGACCGTTGTTGTCAGAAAGTCCGATTGTGTGTATGGGCCTTTATTTACCTGCTAACCATTATCACTGAGAAAGAATGTAATGGTAAATCCAAAAATTTCCGGTTGACACCAAAACAGGAGATGGTGGGAAATCTCCCAATGATGACATTTGTTCTTGTGATTACTCCTCACTTTCTGTTACATCTGTGGAACAAGATCTCCCATCAATAGACAACAAACTAAAAGGTTATTTTTAATTCTTTCATACTCTATCCAAACCTTTAGTTATATATGCACTATAAATGCACAGCCTGCTCAAAAACAAAAGTCAGTCTTTTGATTTCTTTCATGTCTTGTAACAAACCTACAGGACTCCCCTGCTTAGCACACTTTCTGATAACATTGGGGTGAATTCAGATAGGGGCGCGCAATTTAAACGGCGGTGCAGCGTATCATATTTAAGCTACGCCGCCGTAACATACAGGAGAAAGTGCTGTATTCACAAAGCACTTGCTCCGTAAGTTGCGGCGGCGTAGCGTAAATGCCCTGGCGCAAGCCCGCCTAATTCAAATGATCCGGCTAGGGGGGCGTGGATCATTTAAATTAGGCGCGTTCCCGCGCCGAACGTACTGCCAATGCGCCGTCCCTAAAATTTCCCGACATGCATTGCGCTAAATGACGTCGTAAGGACGTCATTGGTTTCGACGTGAACATAAATTTTAAAATTTTGACGCGGGAACGACGTCCATACTTAACATTGGCTGCGCCTCCTAATAGAAGGAGCAGCGTTACGACGAAAACGAGTTACGCAAACGACGTAAAAAACTCCCACCGGGCGCACGTACGTTTGTGAATCGGCGTATCTAGGTAATTAGCATATTCTACGCCGACAACAACGGAAGCGCCCCTAGCGGCCAAAGTGATATTGCACACAATTCTACGCCGCCGCAATCAAGTTACGTCGGTGGAGGAAGCCTATTTTTTCAGCGTAACTGCCTTTGTGAATCGGTGTAACGCTACACGGGCACGGAATTCAAATTACGGCGGCGTATGTGAATCTACCCCAGTCTTTTGATTTCTTTCATGTCTTGTAATAAACCTACAGGACTCCTCCGCTTAGCACACTTTCTGATAACAGTGGGCCAGATTCAGGTACCGCTGCGCACTTCTTACGGAGGCGCAGCGTCCTGTTTTTGCCCTGCGCCCCCGCAAATTATTTGCGCTACGCTTCATTCACGAAGCAGTAGCCACGTAATTTGCGTGGGCGCTCCTCAAAAATGCCCGGCGTAAGGGCGCGTAATTTAAATGATCCCGTAGGGGGCGTGGATCATTTAAATTAGGCGCGTTCCCGCGCCGTACGTAGTGCGCATGCTTCGTCGGGAAACTTTCCCGACGTGCATTGCGGCAAATGACGTCGCAAGGACGTCATTTGCTTCAAAGTGAACGTGAATGGCGTCCAGCGCCATTCACGATTCACTTACGTAAAATTCACGACGTAAAATTTAAACTTTGCGACGCGGGAACGACGGGTATACGTAGCATTGGCTGCCACTGCTATTAGCAGGAGCAGCCTTACGCGAAACCCGACGAACGGAAACGACGTAAAATGCGTACGCAGGGCTTGCGTAGGGTAGTGAATCGGCGTTAGTATGCAATTTGCATACTATACGCTGACCACTACGGGAACGCCCCCTAGCGGCCATCGTAAGAATGGCATAAGAGCCTTATGCTAGTCATATCTTAGGCTGCAGTCGGCGTATCGAGGTTCCTGAATCAGGAGCATTCGAAACGCTGGCGCAAGTAAGCAATTGCGCTGCGTAACTATGGTTACGCAGACGCAATTGTTTCTTGAATCTGGGCCGGTGTTTGAGATATTGTCAAAGAGGATGCAGGGCAACACTGGATTTCTGTCAGAATCAAAGATTTTTGGCACTTATCAAAAAGACTTAATAGATTCAATAAAATAAATTTATTTTTAGAGTTTACATATATAATTTACCAATTCTAATGCATTTAAAACTTACCTTAGTCAAAGCATAGTAATGCTTCTTCAATTAGAAAAAGCAAACAAAGATACGAAAGTTATGGCAAACGACAGCAATACATTAAATCTTCTTCTCTGGAGGTGACATGTCCCTGCTGTAGTCTTGGCATGGTTTCCACCAACCTTGGAGTGTCGGGGAATTTCCATCTATCTTTTTGTACTACCATTATTCCTCTTTACTCTCAACAAGGCTACTTTGTTCTTAGAAAAATGTAATATAAATGTTGCATCAAGCACTATAAGGTGCCTATTTCTACCTTGAAAAAAAAGAGAAAGGTTAATCTAAAAAAGAGAATAGAAATATAGCAGTCTGTGTGTGATCTCTATTGAATGGTTTCCCACATCCGCTTTTCATCTGCAGCAAAGCAGTTTACATGACAATTTTCCCATGTATAGGGTATGCCCATCACAAGGACAATTGTGAATAGCCATTTTGAATTCCACCTTTCATCTATCTGAATCAGTTGAGTTCTCAGATGCATCTTGGTGAACCGCACCCAGATCCCGATAGTCTCCCCATAGTGGGATAGCTGGATGATTTGAGGGAATAGTCAGCTCTGTCAACCAATGTCCAAGAGACCGTGCAGGTCCTGCAGTAATTTGGGTGGATTCTAGAAATCAGCGGTAGTACTGTATCATCATTATCACTGTCAGGGCTTTGTTTCTCCGAAAATAGGTGCAGGAACTCAACAGGAGATGATCCCCAAAAGCCCCCCCCACAGACATGCACACCCTCCGAACCGGATGAAATAGTGGGTCTGGTCAAATTTCAAGGGTCTTATTCCGGAAGTGCATTACATTGCACAGTGCAGTGTTCAGAGTGAGGTGCATTACTTGACACTGTACACAGTGCATAATTTAGGGGTGCCCCACACAGAGTGCAAAGTTTAGGGGTGCACTACACACAGAGTACAGAGTTCAACTTTCTTCCATAGTTGCACACTTTCACCCCTCTTCAGCTCTGACCTCTGTATGCAACTCCCCTTCCACTGCCCTCACCTTCTCCCTCGATCCCTTCTTAAAAGCTCCACCATCTTCCACCTGTCTTACTTGTGTTGCTGTATTACGCTGAAGCACCCAGCCAGCTCTAGTACCTCCCTGCACACTATGGGTGGCTCTGCCTCTTCACTTGCAGGGAGATCATCCAGTAAGGGTGTAGAGATCTGCACATAAATTGCAGCCTCACTGTGCCCATCAATTTCCCCCACTGTGCCCATCAATTGCCCCCACTGTGCCCATCAAACGCAGACACTGTGCCCATTAAACCCAACCACTGTGCCCATCAATTGTCGCCACTGTACCATCAATTGTCGCCACTGTGCCATGCCATTAATTGTCGCCACTGTGCCATGACATCAATTGTTGCCACTGTGCCATCAATTGTCGCCACTGTGCCATACCATCAAACGCAGCCACTGTGCCATGCCATCAAACACAGCCACTGTGCCATTAATTGTTGCCACTGTGCCCATCAATTGTCGCCACTGTGCCATGCCATCAAACGCAGCCACTGTGCCCATCAATTGTCGCCACTGTGCCATGCCATCAAACGCAGCCACTATGCCCATCAATTGTCACCACTGTGCCCATCAATTATTGCCACTATGCCATGCCATCAAACGCAGCCACTGTGCCATCAATTGTTGCCACTGTGTCCATCAATTGGCGCCACTGTGCCATGCCATCAAACGCAGCCACTGTGTCCATCAATTGTCGCCACTGTGCCATGCCATCAAACGCAGCCACTGTGCCCATCAATTGTCACCACTGTGCCCATCAATTGTTGCTAATGTGCCATGACATCAAACGCAGCCACTGTGCCATCAATTGTCGCCACTGTGCCCATCAATTGTCGCCACTGTGCCATGCCATCAATTGATGCCACTGTGCCCATCAATTGTCGCCACTGTGCCATGCCATTAATTGTCGCCACTATGCCCATCAATTGCCGCCAGTTTGTCCCGTAAAATGCCGCCAGATTGCCCCCTCAAATACCACCAGATTGCCCCCCCCCCCACCCGGCACTTACCTTTCTCGGGTCAGCTATCCCCCCTCCTTGATCCCTCAATGTCTTCTCCCGCCCTCAATGTCGCATCAGCCAATCAGGATAACGGTAACCGGACCCTGTGCGTCCCCTGGTTAACTATTTGGAAGCCGATTAGAGCCCACAGGCTGTAATCGGGAAGCCTATGAAAGCCTCTGGCTCTGATAGACACTTCCAAAAACCAACCAACTGCTGTTATTCAGATGGCCGGCTGCAAGATGCTGCAAGAAAAAAGTGTGTGTGCTGCAAGAAAAAAAGACCTAGTACATATGTCTATATGAATTATGCTAAAGAAGAACTTACTGAGGTGGCTGCCCCTACATGTGTATTCCACCAAAAGTGGAATATGAAATGAAAAGGAGGAGTTAGTAGGTGCTGGCGCCTGCCTATGTAAAATAAATGTCTACTATCCTGTGACATAAATCCTTATATAAATACCATAAGTGATAAATAATATTAATTAGTGATATCAGATGAACCCACACTCCTATAGGTGCTCGTGTGGCGTTTACATATACAAATGCATTAATAAAATTAATACAAGCAATTAATTGTATAAATAAACATGAAAATAAAATTGAAAATAAAAATAAATATAAACATGAAAATGAGTCCATATATAGTGGAAGTGCTGATAATTGCATTAAATGCTTTGTGCTGCGTTCAAAAAGTGCTGTACGTTTCATGCAATGAGCTGCGTGCCAATCCTAATATTTATTGCTGTGTTCCACTCTGTGCCCCCTTCATATCCCCCTCCTGGGGTAGAAAGCATTCACAGTGTATGCCCTGTGCTGCACTCTGGCAAATCCTTATTCCCCTGTATAACTCTTTCCAGGTTGGACTCATATACAAAGAGAAGAAAGGTCCCAAATAGTGTGATACTGTAATAACTGTTGAACTATATTGTTAAAAAACTCTAGGTACTCACATTTGGCAATTTAAAAACAAGCGGTGTATTAATGCATTTGTATATGTAAACGCCACACGAGCACCTATAGAAGTGTGGGTTCATCTGATATCACATGCGGTATTGCATGCCATTGAAGTCAATGCGGAACAAATTTTTTTACGTTTCCATTGACTTCAATGGGCAAACTTGTTTTAATCCGTTCCAGGAGAATGCTCGTAATCCGAGGGTCCACTGCAGTGGCGGCTGGTGAAGTTTTATGATGGGGGGGCGCAATACCCCGCCCTTCCACATTTGGTCCCTCCCACTTCTCATAAGCCACACCCCTTATAGAATCCACCACTCCGTCCCCTGTATTCCACTCAATGTCAGGAGTATACAGCTCAGTGTCACAGCACAGAGTATATAGCCCCAGCATCACAAATCATGGTATATAGCGCAGCCTTACAGATCGGTGCAAACAAACTAAAATATGACACTGTTAGTAATGAAGTACTCGAAATGGGCAGGAGATTACCAGAGACTGCGGACATACTGCACAGGATTACCAGAGACTGCGGACATACTGCACAGGATTACCAGAGACTGCGGACATACTGCACAGGATTACCAGAGACTGCGGACATACTGCACAGGATTACCAGAGACTGCGGACATACTGCACAGGATTACCAGAGACTGCGGACATACTGCACAGGATTACCAGAGACTGCGGACATACTGCACAAGAGTACCAGAGACTGCGGACATACTGCAGAAGATTACCAGAGACTGCGGACATACTGCGGACATACTGCAGGAGATTACCAGAGACTGCGGACATACTGCAGGAGATTACCAGAGACTGCGGACATACTGCAAAAGATTACCAGAGACTGCGGACATACAGCAGGAGATTACCAGAGACTGCGGACATACTGCAGGAGATTACCAGAGACTGCGGACATACTGCAGGAGATTACCAGAGACTGCGGACATACTGCACAGGATTACCAGAGACTGCGGACATACTGCACAGGATTACCAGAGACTGCGGACATACTGCACAAGATTACCAGAGACTGCAGACATACTGCAGGAGATTACCAGAGACTGCGGACATACTGCAGGAGATTACCAGAGACTGCGAACATACTGCAAAAGATTACCAGAGACTGCGGACATACTGCACAAGATTACCAGAGACTGCGGACATACTACACAAGATTACCAGAGACTGCGGACATACTACACAAGATTACCAGAGACTGCGGACATACTGCACAAGATTACCAGAGACTGCGGACATACTGCAGGAGATTACCAGAGACTGCGGACATACTGCACAAGATTACCAGAGACTGCAGGAATTACTTGTCCTGCGACTTGGGACTTAAATGTTGCATGACAAGTCGTACCCCATGATTTCCAATGAGAACCGTTCATATCTGTGCGACTTCAAAGTAGTCCCTGCATTACTTTGGTCCCACTTTGATGCAACTTGAGGTCCATAGACCTCCAGAATACACAGGCATTGCTTTAAGTCACATCAGAATTGCAGTAGAATTGTGCAACTTTCAGACTGCATTAGCCTGAAAGTCGCAAGATTCTGCCACAATTTTTTGGTGCGATTTTGCAGCGACTTGAAGCAATGCCTATGTATTCTGGAGGTCTATGGACCTCAAGTCACATCAAGGTGGGACAAAAGTAATGCAGGAACTACTTCAAAGTTGCACAGATATGAACAGTTCTCATTGGAAATCATCGGGTCCAACTTATCCTGCAACTTTCCAGTCCCAAGTCGCAGGACAATTTGCAAGCGGGGGGTGGGGTGGTGTTGACGGCCGATATTTTCCCTGCACATTAAGTATAAAAAAAGTTTTTTTTTTAATAACTGGGGGGGGTGGTCTGGTGGGGTAGTGTTACCGGCCGCTATTTGTGCTGTAATGAATTTTTACATAGAAAAGAAATGTTGTTAATAAGTGGGTAAATGAATTATAAAAAAAAGATTTTTTTAATAACCGTTATTGGAAAAATCTTTTTTTTATAATTCATTTACCCATTTATTAACAACATTTATTTTCTATGTAAAAATTCATTACAGCACAAGTAACACTACAGCGGGCGGTAACACTACCCCACCAGACCACCCCCCCCCTCCCCCCCAGTTATTAAAAAAAAAACTTTTTTTATACTTAATGCTAAATTGAATCAAATATAAAAAATAAACTGTTAATAAGCTTAATATATTTAACTAATATTAAATAAAAAAAAACATTGATTGGGGGGGGGGGGTTGTTGCCTGGCATTGTATATAAAAAAGAAATTGGATTAAGCAGGGGGGGTGGAGGGTGGATGCCAGCCGCCGAATATTAGATAAAAAAAATTAAAAAATGACGAATATTAAATGCAATAAAAAGCCTTTGAATAAGCGGGGGGGGGGGGGGGGGCCGCCGAATAATCAATTGAAAAAAAACTTTGAATAAGCGGGGGGGGGGGGGGGAAGGGGGGGCCGGCCGCCGAATACGAACATACTTTGTGGAAATCGCGGGAGGGGTTGGATGCAGCTGTGAAGCGGCCGCCGAAGTAGAGACAGGCAAGCTTACCTCGTCCACGGTCGGGCGCACTGAGCTCGAGCTGCCCCGACGTCACTTCCTGTTTTTCAAGTGACGTCGGATCGAGCACAGAGACGGGCGGGTGCACACAGACAGTGTATGCACCCGCCCGGCCATAACTATACACTCCATCGCGCCGGAAGCAAATGGCGCGATGGAGAGCGCCACAAAGGCATATTTTTTGTGCCAATGTAGCGCCGCGTCTGCAATCCCGTGATTGCACAGACGTGGCGCTACTCCTACAGGACTGTTCCCGGCGTCCGGCGCGCGGACATAGAGCCCATAAGGCCCTTTTTTGGGAAAAAAAAAATTCTTAAAGGGACAGATTTAAAAAAAAAATATATTTTTTTTTTTTTTTTTTTACTGACTGTGGGATGGGGGGCGGCGCCCGGGCGCCCCTATGGACGGGCCGCCACTGGTCCACTGTATTCCCTTTCCTTCTTCTCTCCTTACTTGTGTACCTGTCTTTTACTCTACTCTCTTTTCTACTCCCTTCCTATTTTTTCTCTTGCATACCGCCACCCTCTTTTCCCTCTCCTTCTCTTCACTTCCCTTTTTTTATTAACTTATAACAGGGGTGCCCAACCTTTTGAAGAGTGAGGGCCACTTAAGCAACTTGGTAACCAGTCGCGAGCCACAATGAGCGGAGCGGGCGGATGACAGGTCACAGCTACTCTATAAGCCCTCTGATCCGCCCTGATGGAAGGGGATGAATTACCTTCTGTTTTTCAGATTGGAGGTAGGCGGACGTAAACGGACACCTGACTCTCTGAAGAGGTGAATTGAGGGTCCCATTTGGTCGGGCTGGTTGTGTGAAAAGAGCCTAAGACTGCTTTCACACTAATGTGCTGCGGTTTACCCACACTACGGGTGCAGCATAGTGCACCTGTGTCTATCCTGCGGGTTAGCTGAACTTTGCCATAGACTCCTCCTGTGGCAAAAGCCAGTGCTGTAGAGGAAACATTGGCTTATGGGGCTCTGCTCCGCAGTCACTTTCTTCCTCTACCACCAGCTTCATTCACACCACTGATGCTGTGGTATGACGGGTCGGCAATCTGCGATCTGGGTTTGCCAACCGGCCATTCCAGAGCAGGAGGTCGCGGGCCACATCAGAGGGCTCCGCGTTCCACATGTGGCCCCCGGGCCACTGGTTGGCCACCCCTGACTTATAATGTCATCCATTATTATATGCAGATTTAAACATGTCAAAGATGTAGAATTACTATAAACTTATTAATACTATTTTTCTGTACAAGTATGGCACATTCTGGCACCATTCTATGCACTGCTGTAACATACATTTCTATGAGATTTTATTGCAGTGTTTTTGCACTGGCACACCCCCCTCCCTTAATCTTAAATATGTAAATCCTCCATTTATCTGGAATTACTTAGCCAAATACTGATGTGTGAGTGTGCAAGATTATCATATTCCATCACCACCTCTGATCCTCTTTGCTTCCTTTCCTTTTCTCCATCGCAGATAAAATAAAATATAATAATAATAATATAGATCACGTGCTGTCAGAAGATATTATTTTGAGAGTGACTTAAAACAATTGATTTTCCTTGATGAGAAATGAAAAATCTTCCTCTAACCTAAGCGGTGACTTGGTAATCCCGTCACTGGACATCAGAAAGCTTTTCTCTCTTTAGCAGAAACATGAGACTATTTCTGAGAAGGAATTAATTTTTCAGATGCGCCGAGAAGGATGGCTCAAGGACTTAGCTGGTCTGTCCTCATCCAGAACACACATCTCCTCTGATTAGAACAAGGTTGCAATACTTTTTTTTAGGGTTAGTGAGTTTTAGATGAACTTGGGGATTTGTACTGGGTGATGAAATTGATCTTATAATTTTATGGAGTTACTTAAGCCTTAATCCCCCATTCTCTTTTCCAAATGGAATTTAAAGGTTTAATAAGAAGAACGGACTCAGTCATTTGTAAGGTTCTGGTTATATTTTTAAGGAGGATATAAGAAATAATCAAATTATTCCACTGAAGACGCTGGGTAAATGAAGTTAAAGGAACACTTTTATTTTTAGTAAAATCTTTGTTTGATGTACTCTAGGTAGATTTAAAGGCATTGTAAAGGTACAATTTTTTTTCCCTAAATAGCTTCCTTTACCTTAGTGCAGTCCTCCTTCACTTACCTCATCCTTCTAATTTGCTTTTAAGGCCCCTTTTACACTGGGGCGGGAGCTGCGGTGGCGGTATAGCGCCGATATACCGTCGGATTTGCCGTGGGATTCGGCCGCTAGCGGTGCAGTATTAACCCCCGCTAGCGGCCGATAAAGGGTTAATACCGCCTGCAATGCGCCTCTGCGGAGGCGCATTGCGGCGGTATTACCGCGGTTTCCTATTGTTTTTGGGAAGGAGCGGTGAAGGAGCGGTATACATACCGCCCCTCTCACCGCTCCAAAGATGCTGCTGACAGGAGATTTTTTTCTCCCCTGCCAGCGCATCGCCTCAGTGTGAAAGCCCTCTGGCTTTTTTTCAGGCGGTATAGCAGCGCTATTTTTAGCGCTGTACCGCCTGAAAAACTCCTCAGTGTGAAAGGGGTCTAAATGTCCTTATTTCGTCTGAGAAATCCTCACTTCCTGTTCTTCTGTCTGTAACTCCACACAGTAATGTGAGGCTTTCTCCCTGGTGTGGAGTGTCGTGCTCGCCCCCTCCCTTGGACTACAGGAGAGTCAGGACGCCCACTAACACACAACTTCTTTCTCTATCTGCAACGTAGAAAGTGTCCTGACTTTCCTGTAGTCCAAGGGAGGGGGCAAGCACGACACTCCACACCAGGGAGAAAGCCTTGCATTACTGTGTGAAGTTACAGACAGAAGAACAGGAAGTGAAGGAGGACTGCACTAAGGTAAAGGAAGCTATTTAGGGGAATTTTTTTTTACCTTTATAACCCCTTTAAAGATTTAAAAGATGCAAATAAGTGAAGGTCTCTATTTAACCATACATCAATAATGTATTCTTTAAAAGTCCCTGTACAGAATGGGAGAGGAAGAAGTAACACAAGAGGGCAATCATTTTATATGCTGACAAGGACCATACTTAGGAGGAGAGAGAAGAGTGACGAGACATGGGATCATCCCTATTCTGTTTCTCCTTCACTCATCACTAATGCCTAGTACACACAGACCGGATGTCGGGAGTCATAGGCCGGTTTAATAAAAACCGTCTGACATTCGGCCCATGTGTATGTCAGTCAGTCGGACAAACATACTGGAAAACCAGCAGCCAACTGGCTCCCGGTCAGCGACAACCAGTCCATAAGGGATGCAGGGGTGCCAGCCCCCTGATCTTCATGCGCTGCCCCCTAATCTCCATTTGGGGGAACTGGACTTATAGGTTTCTATGATTTTTTTTTTTAAAGCATATGATTAGAGCCTGAGGCATTAATTGGCTTCAAAAAGGTTGGGCTCAGGGAGCCCTGAACCTATCCACTTGAGACATTAGCGAATCAATATTCGCTATTGTTTTTTGGGTTTTCCTCCCAGACAATCAGAACAAGAGGTGGATCTTAAGACCATATTAGCTGGGAGGAGAAGCCAGGGAAGCCGCAACCTGGGTACCGGGTAAGTGCTGATCTGGTGGGGAGGGGGGGGGGGGTTTGAGTGCTGACCAGAGTTTTTCTTGCAGGGGGGCCATCCCCCTGTTAGTACACAACAGCTCAACAGGGGAGAAATATGTACTAATGTTGGACTGTTAGTACAGTGGCTCAGATCTGAGCTGTCAGTTTATTTTCGTTTTAACCCGCTAGGTTGAATAAAAAAAAAAACTATTAGTGTGTACCAAACTTTAGTCACAGGCTGGGGATGGATACATTCATGGCAGTCTGGGCTCAGAGAAAGTTTGTTAATTTAACCTTGCTCCTTAGCTACTGCTGTTAAATTGTCCCTCCATAAGGAGTGATCAATATTGGTTCAAATATAGATCTGTGAAGTCCCTGTTTTCCCTGAGTCCATCCAGGTCATGTCCTGTGCTGGGCCCTGTCCTGGGCAGTGTCCTGTTGTCCTATGTTGGGCCCTGATGAATGCGGAGTTGTGCTGCCACCTAGATTGGATGTTTTTATATGACTTTGTTACCAACAATTAAAATGATCTTTACTCTTCTTTCCAGTTTTGGTTTGGTGCTCCTTTCTGTATTTCTATTATTCAGCCCAAAAGTCTGGGGACATCAAATGATAGAAAAGAAGTACCACAGAGGACAGCTCTGGTTTGAAGGTCAGTATTAGACATATGCGATTCATTTCGTTGTGAATCCAAGTTTGGATGACATTTTCAGTATTCGGAGATTCAGATGTATTTAAATCCCCAAATTACAATAGAAACAAATTTCAACAAATCCAAAATAAATGATAACAAAATGAATGAATTCATTCATGAAATTAATTCATTCACATTCATTTGTTTCATTTGGATGACATGATGTGATAGTGTGGGCCTTTTGTTAATGCTTGAAGCATCTGAAATAACATAAAGACACGAATGATCCAAATTAATTTGCAGCTTGTAGTCTGGAGTATGGTCATGGCTTTCCACACATCTGCATGGGTTTTTGCATGTGGTTAGGGCCAGGACAAGTGTTGGGCAGGAGGGGAGGCTGCCCTGGGTGCAATGGTTTACTGTAGGGATGCAGGTGCCTTCCTGTGTTTGACCCAGCTTGAGTCCTAAATCAAAAGTATCCAGATCTCCTGTTGCTGACCTTGGCTTGTCTCCTGACTTCAATCCTCTACCTGCTGTTTTGGTACATCTGTTGCTCATTTAATGTCAGTTCCAGCCTGACATCTGAAGCCGCTCCAGCCTTACAATTTGTTGCTTACTATGGCTCATCATTACTGCAGCTTTACTTCCTTCAACTGTCAATTCCACCCATGCACCACCATTCTGCACAAGTTCCAGTCTAAGCATCTTAGCGGTATCCACACCATTGCTGTGTCAGGATCCACCACAGGCACTTGTGCCAGTACTTGTCCTCCTACACCTTTCTTTACTAATTCAAGGAGATATTGGATGTGGGTATAAGGCTGCATTCACACCTGAGCGACAAAACGCCCGACGCCGGACGCTTCTGCCACTAGAGGGGAGAATTCCCATTGCTGTCTATGGAGATGGTTCACATCTCATAGACGCCGAACGCCTGTCGCCTGAAAAAAAGTCCCGGACCCTTTTTTTCAGGCGACAGTGGCGTTTTCCCATTGACAGCAATGGGAAGACTTTTGAAAGAAAAAAAAAAAATGAAAGTTTCATAATCGCGGCAAAATACGCTGCTACCGCCGAACGCGCCTGTCGCTCAGGTGTGAATGGACTCTAAGAGAAGCCCTTTCATCGGCTCAGCCTCTACCAGGTACATAACCGATGGTCAGGCTGGTTACAGCGTAACAATAAAGCATGCTACATTATTTGGGGACAA
The DNA here is from genome assembly GCF_905171775.1 of Rana temporaria. Classification (NCBI taxonomy): domain Eukaryota; kingdom Metazoa; phylum Chordata; class Amphibia; order Anura; family Ranidae; genus Rana; species Rana temporaria. The sequence continues at coordinate 434,762,889 of NC_053492.1, forward strand.
AATAGCATATTGCAGGTTTTATACATAAAGCCAAACGTTTTTAACGTTTTGGATAGAACAGGCACTAGTTAAAACTTTTTTTTGCTGTCTGTGTTCCAATGGGAAGGTTTTCTGCCACTTCCTGTCTCAAGCGCACAACCAAAAGTGAGAGAATATCATTCCAATTTGAAGGTACACAGTTTTCACTGAAACACTTGTCCCGATTGGAGGATTCCCCTCCAATTCATTGTCTGGTCTGGTGATAACTCAAAACTTGAATGTTCTTATCACTTTCCATCCTTGTAAAAATGGCCATCAGGACAGTTAGAGAGGATGAAATTCCCCAATAGGGACACAGACAGCAACCAAACCTTGACTGGGGTTCTTCTAATCCTTACCTACTCCTTCCAAAAAGAAAAACAAAAATGTTGCTTTAGATACTCCTTAAAGTACACATTTCCCAATACTATGTATCTTCTAAGTTAGGGGAGCCCAACCATTGGCCCGGGGGCCACATGTGGCCCACCGAGCACTCTGATGGGGCCCGGGACCTCCTGCTTAAGGATGGCGGGTTGGCAAGCCCCAGGGCTTTTTTTCAGGGGGAACTTGGTGGAACTCAGTTCCACCACCTCTGGCTCAGACCCTTTGGTGCCTGCTCTCCACAATCACTTGTAAACACAGAAGTCTGGTTTCTGTGTTTACAAGTGACAGTTCTGCACTCTGTGTAACCCCCTGAACTCTGCACTCTGTATGTAATGCAATCCTCATATTTAATGCCCATTTTTTTCTACTGTTTGTGAAATCTGAACGGGTCGTGGTTGAGTTCCTGAACCTATTTTCTGAGAAAAAAAGCTCTGGCAAGCCCACATCGTAGGTTGCAGACCCACCATCCCAGAGCATCAGTGTTGTGAATGAAGCCGGCAGGAGAGAAAGCAAGCGGCTGCAGAGCTGCATAAGCTGATGCTTCCTGTTAAACACCATCTACTGTCACAAGCCTGAATGGAAGGCTGTTATTAAAGGTCAGTTTATACCAAAATCACAGTGTATATATGAGCATTTGCTTTGCTTTGGGCACCACTGTTCTAAGTGGTCACTGGATGAGCGTAGCCCTCTACCTTAATTTCCTGCATGGTTTTAATGCTGTATATAATGGCAGGAAAGGGCATGGATGAAGTTAGAATGGCATTCACATTGTGAGGCATGAGTGCTGTTTTATTCTGCATTATGCTGTGAGCCTGGGCTGTGTAATGACTCTGAGACCATGTGCAGGGATGGACTGGCCATTGGGACTACAGGGATTTTCCCGGTGGGCCGATGGCTCAGTGGGCCGGCTTCAGTGACAGCGGCCTGGGAGTTTCTCACTTCTGCCTAATCTTGTCCTATAAGGGGGGGCACCAAACTGATTCTTTGCCCCGGGTGAAATAATGTCTAGCTTCTCCACTGGTCCTGCCTATAAGAGTACCAGTACCAGCCATTCTACTCTAATAAAGAGTGGCTAGTGAAGGGGGAGAGGGTGCTTGGGTGGCCGGGGGGGGGGGGTGCGGGAGTGGTTCGGCCGCTGTGGGAGAGACCTGTCATAGTGGGCCAGTCTGGATGAAGTCCAGGGCCAAATTGTTGTCCCAGTCCAGCCCTGACCATGTGTAGCGTTTACCCCTGAAAGGGCCGTTTAAAATGTACCCAGGTCTTCCACAATAGTACAGAGGCTGTCAGTCACACAAGCTCAGTCCCACACACACCGACAATTCAGGCTCAGTCTATGGGATGTAATTTTAGTATTTATTGCTGAAGAACTTCTGCAGGAGAGTGGTTTAGGATCACAGGATAGTCCAAACTGATTAGTAGCAACAATAGGAGCCCAAGCCTTTCTCTATACTTCCACTAGCAGTTTTTCCAGGCAATGGCCAGTATATCCAGGACTCCTAAGCAGCAGTCCACATGGCAACATCTGGCACTTCATTTCTTCTTGCACAAGTAATAGTCCCCAGCAACGTGTTTACTCACAGAGCCCCAGGAGCTGTCTGCCAGCCAGGTAGATCTTTAGTGAGGGAGATCAATATCATTCTCCAAAGCAATGAGTGCTGCAGATACTGGGAAGCTACAGTTCATTGAGGGAACCATGAATGCCAACATGTACTGTGACATACTAAAGCAGAGCATGATCCACTCCCTTCAGAGACTGGGAAACAGGTCAGTATTCCAACATAATAACGACCCAAAACACACCTCCTAGACGGCCACTGCCTTGCTAAAGAAGCTGCGGGTAAAGGGGATGGACTGGCCAAGCATGTCTCCAGACGTAAACCCTATTCAGTATCTGTTGTACATCCTCAAATGGAAGGTGGAGGAGCGCAAGGTCTCTAACATCCACCAGCTCTGTGATGTCGTCATGAAGGAGTGGAAGAGGACTCCGGTGGCAACCTGTGAAGCTCTGGTGAACTCCATGCCCAAGAGAGTTAAGGCAGTGCTGGAAAATAATGTTGACCACACAAAATATTGACACTTGGTCCCAATTTGGACATTTTCACTTAGAAGTGTACTCACTTTTGTTTCCAGCAGTTTAGACATTAATGGCTGTGTGTTGAGTTATTTTGAGGGGACAGCAAATGTACACTGTTATACAAGCTGTACACTCACTACTTTACGTTGTAGCAAAGTGTAATTTCTTCAGTGTTGTCACATGAAAAGATATAATAAAATATTTACAAAATTGTGAGGGGTTTACTCACTTTTATGAGATACTGTGTGTGTATATATATATATATATATATATATATATATATATATATAGTATAATATCATATCCCTCTGTATCCAGAAATATCTAAGTGGGTCATCTGGTTTATCCTTAAATGCCAAAAGCCTTCTAGAGTGGCTTGCCGGCTTGAACACATGTGTAAAGTTGGCACCATTCCTTATCCTGCAGATGTATTAATTTAGTATTTATCATCCAACTTCTCTGATTAAACCTGCCATTAGTTGATGAAGCAAATAAATACACCGTGAGCTTCCTCTGAAATGGAATCAATAATACATTGCTAAGTAGGCAGTCTTCAAGGGGAGTATTGTTGTGTAAAATAATATATTTATTGCATGATCATTAAAATGATTAACAAGGGGGCTCAGATGCAGTTTTAGGACACAGTTTAAATAGATAATGGAAAGGCAAATCGCACACTCTTCTGTAGAGCAATCCCCTGTGTCTGTGTTCCCAGCTCCACCCACCTCCCGTTTGGTCTAATTTTCAATATTGGATAAAATCATATAATTTACAGTCCTGTGGAGGAAGACTCCCTTGCTTGACTTTTCCAGGTGTCATTAGGCTGGTTGTGTAATGCACTGGGTCCTATTCCTCTCCCGTCTGATGTTGCATCTGAGAATCAAGCAGTCAAACACCCCTGATTGCTCAGTTCTGAGAGCTCCGTGGTGACTGTCAGTCACAGCTGTCTGCTCTGCCACTCCCCCCTGTGTTCACTGGAGCGCTGGGCTGTGGAGGGGGCGGGAGCAGCTGGCTCAGACTCTCAGCGGCTTGCTGAGAGGCTGAGCCAGCTGCCAAACCAGGCTTCTGGGGGGATCCCGACCATATGGTTGCCAGGAGCAGCCGGTCCATAAGGGGCGCCGCTTCCCATAGTTTTGCGGTTTGCATGAGGGGCGCCGGACCCACGCTTGCTGTGAGTTTTTTTTTTTCAAAACAGATGAAGAGCCTGAGGCTCTAATTGGCTTGAAAAAGATTGGGCTTGGGGCACTGTGCCCCGAACCCACCCACCTGGGACACTAGCAAATCAATATTCGCTATTGGTTTCAAGCTTCTCCGTTAAAGGGCAGTAGGGGAAACTAAAAAAGACTGGTTTGATCGGGAGGAGAAACCGCAAAAGTCGCGAAGGTGGAGGTGAGAGTGCAGACCTGGGAGGCTGGGTTTGTTTGCTCACCCCCTAAAAAGTTTAGCACCAGCTGCCCCTAATGGTTGCGATCTTTCCCGAGCCTGGACTGGCTCTGTGACATCGGTCGACTGCTGAAAACAGGTCACAGGAGTGCTGTCACGTACTTGATGGGAGACTGAGATGACGAGGTCGGCCTCTCTTGTATCTCCTGCCCTGGCACCACTGGAGATGGAACAGAGGACACCAAGGGCCAGGAGGAACACGAGTGCCTGCAGGTGAAGAACTCCGACAGCAGTAGCAACACTGGACATCAGATGAGATGTAGTTTCTGGAAGGCTTGCAACAGGAAGTCGCAGACACTCTGGGGTTGCCAGGGCGCAACACAGGAAACAGATGCAGGGTCAGACGGGTAGCCGGGTCAACAGGTAGGCGGGCAGCGAGGTACCAAAACAGCAGGCAGGAGCAGCGTCAGGTGGGTAGCCAGGATCATAACCAGTAATCAGAATACAACAGAGTTCAGGAACAGGGTCAGGGCCAGCCGGGATCAGCAACAGAAGATCAACAAGATAATAGCAGGATTCAAAGTAACAGGGTACTAGCTGAAGACTAGTCAGCAAGGGTCTGGGGTCAAGCACTTCCTTAAATAGGCCGTATGGCGCCAATTGGCGCTAGGGGCGTGTTCCTGCGCGCCCGCACTGCATCCGGCGCGCGTACTGCGTCCGGCGCGCACGCGTGCGCATGCGCATTGGTGCGCCTAAGTATCCCAGGACGCCAGAGAGCGCCCAGGACAGAAGATAACAGTTCTCTTACAAGTGCAGAACAAACTGAATTCCTGTGATACACAGGAGAAGTACAGCCAAACAAGCTTTAAAGTGGTTGTAAACCCATTTTTTGGACTTATATCTATAGGTAAGCCTAGAATAAGGCTAACCTATAGGTAGTGGAAATATCTCTTAAATGTGCGTCGTTTAGGAGCTATTTGACTTGTAGCCCCCCCTCAGGAAATTCAAGCACCAGCCACCACTGGCCCAGATTCAAGAAGCACTTGCGCCCGCGCAACCATAGTGGCGCGGCGCAAGTGCTTACTTGCTCCGGTGTAACGAGTGCTCCTGATTCAGGAACCTCGTTACACCGACTGCAGCCTAGGATGTGACAAACATAAGCCTCCTTATGCCTTCACATCCCAGGCTGCATTCTTGCGTTGGCCGCTAGGGGGCGCGGCCTTTGTGATCGGCGTGTAGTATGCAAATTGCATACTACCACCGATTCACAAAAGTTGCGCGGGCCCTGCGTACGCAAGGTACGGAGTTTCCGTACGGTGCCTTTAGCATAAGGCTGCTCCTGCTAATAGCAGGCGCAGCCAATGCTAAAGTATAGCTGCGCCTCCCGCCCATGAAATTTAAATTTCACGTCGTTTACGTAAGTGAACCGTGAATGGCGCTGGACGCCATTCACGTTCACTTAGAAGCAAATGACGTCCTTGCGACGTCATTTGCCGCAATGCACGTCGGGAAAGTTTCCCGACGGAGCATGCGCTGTTAGCTCGGCGCGGGAGCGCGCCTAATTTAAATGATTCCCGCCCCCGGCGGGATCATTTACATTAGGCGCCCTTATGCAGGGCTAATTAGCATAGAAAAAAAATTTGCTCTTTGCCCACGCAAATATTGCTCCATTCTACCTGAATCTGGGCCACTGCCTACATGATGTAGCAGTTTTTCCTCTAAAATTCCATATGGAAGAAAGAGAAGCTCCAAGCCCTCCCTTGAAGTTTATGCGGCAGCAGGGGGCAGGACTCAGAAAGCTTGGGAAAGAGTCTAGACATAGTTAACCCCTTCCCATCCTGGGCACCTGCTAACTAAAGCATGATGCACACCGGAAAAGGAGGGAAATAATATAGGCTACCTTTGCCCGATCAGACAGGAAGTTTTGAGGCTGAAGTTCAAAATGGATGGTGCATTGGCTAAGGAACCCCCTGCAGGCCTTGGAGTCTCCAGCAAAACGGATTGGAGGTGGTAGTTTCAGCGAATGCGACTCTGCAACTGTCGCGACAGATGCAGCCACTGGTTGTACTTGGGGTTGCGGATTAGTGGTTCCCAACGAGGTCTGAAGCTGTTCAAAGCGGGAAGCCAGATCCTGTAGGAATCACATCACCTGAGTCTGGTTAGCTTCTTGCATTTCGAGTCTGCGAACTATGCCCTGTAATGGATCGTCTGCGGGGCGCGGCACATCGGCCGGGTTCATGGCTATTCAAACTGTCAGGTCACCTGTGGCCAGGTGACAAGTGCACCCCGTTGGAGACAGGGGTGCACCGCAAGGTAGTGAACCCAATAGCTGACTGCTGTGGATGGACAGGAAACGTGAGCCCAAAATTCCCCAGGGCGTGGGGTCTAAGGTCCAGCAGGTGTTCACCAGAGCCTTTGGTGGTGAGGATGAGCTTCGCTGCAACTGCACCTAGGTTGCGGCCCCTGGGGTCCCCCAGGTCACGCTGCGTAGGGAGAGAGGAGAAGCAGCCACTGAGAACACAATGGATAGTGATGGATAAGCCGAGGTCGGGGCAACAGGCAGACGAGGGTAACCAAGGGACAGGCCAAAAGTCGGGTCACAGGAAAACAGGAGTAGTCAGAGACGAGCCAAAATCGGTACACAGAAATGTAAACGTAGGACACTGCAGACAGGAACACAAGCTAACAAACAAAGTTGAACAGCAAAGCAGACCTGCAGTGCAACAGTTAATATAGACTTCCTGGGATGGCCTGGGGTGGAGCCATACAAGGAGGAGATGATAAAAGGCAGCCAGAACGAGAGTCAGGCCTCTAATGGACACATGGAGGAGAAGGTAAGCTGCCAGACATTATTGCATGTCCATGACAGCTAGCACAAAGTTTTACAAAATTAAAAAAAACACTTATATTTTGTACCACACTGTAAGCACCTGCTTACAGGTGGGTGTCAATCTGGAGGAACGGGCGTTCTTAGACAGATTACATTTGCCCGCAGGCCACCCTAGGTAATGCCCACATATGATGCTGGGCCTCCATGATTGAAAGAACTGAAATTCAATGGATGAAATGGGTGGGCCAGGGACAGTCAGGCAAGAGAGGAATGGAGGGGATGATGCTGGACGTAATGCAGGCTTCATCCAATTATAATGATTTGAAGCCCATATGATGCTAGATTTGAGGTGGGCCCTATCTGACTTGCTGTAGCTTCTAAGGCCCTGTACACACGACCGAACATGTCTGCTGAAACTGGTCCGCAGACCAGTTTCAGCAGACAGATCCGACCGTGTGTACAGCCTAGCAGACAGGTTTCCAGCAGACAAAAGTTTTAAAGCATGCTTTAAAACTTGTCGGCTGGAAACCCGTCCGTCCGACATGTCCGCTGGTTAGTACACCTAACCAGCGGACAGAAATCTCCTGCATGCGTCGAATGGATTCGATGCATGCGTGGAAGTATTTTACTTCCTGGTTTGGTGACGTGGCGGCGTCAACGTCACCGCCACGTCACCGCGCTGTCTGTCCGCGGGGATTTAGGTTTGATGGTGTGTACATCCATCAGACCGAAATCTCCGAGCGGACATGTCCGATGAAAACGGTCCGCGGACCGTTTTCATCGGACATGTTTGCCCGTGTGTACGAGGCCTTATACACACTATGAGAAGCTAACAGTGGGAGGTGAAATGAGAGTACACAATTTCAATACAGGAGAGGAGCCTGTAAAACTGTCCACGACTGAAGGGAAGGCTGGAGTCCAGCTTTAACTTCATGACATTCAACAACTTTTCCTAATCATGTCATCTTTCTCTTCTAGTTTTACAGTTCTGTGTTTCAAAACCTTAAGAGCAGAATGAAATATAATTTCAGGTTTATACATCTTTTGTTCTCTTCAATCTGAACTTATAATAAAAGCTTTGCGAAGAAAATTTTTATATTTTCCAGCTTGGTGAGGGGAAGGTCAGCACCTGAACTTTTACAGGTCTAATCCTTTCACATGGACTTCATTCTCAGGTCAGATCTTGATAGCATTATGGTATGACCTGAAGATGGTGGGAAAGATAAAGTAGACTACCTTTGATTTTCCTACTTTGCAACCAGAAATGAAAACTTCTCTCTTATGATTGATCCTGGCCTTTGCAACAAATCAAAATGTATGTGACCTGTTCTATAGTTTGCTGGGACCTTCAGTTAATTGCAAAGTTGGCACTACCACAAATGTTTGCAATGTTTGTCCGATCCATCTAGCATTCCTATTGAAGTTCTTGTGTCTCAAATAGTGACAGCAGAGTAATGCTGATTTCTTGCACTGTAAAACAAAATCTGGTCTTGCAATTAAAGTGTCTGTAAGGCCCAAAACGTTTTCTTTTTTTCCAGGTTTGTAATGCTGTCCTTGTCCCCACATTGGAGATTCTTGCTCATGTGTCATGTTGCCACTGTCTTCAGAAACCAAGCGATAGAAAATTAAAAACGAGCTGTCATAAGAACACAAGGTGACCGGAAATCTTCCAAGGGGGCACCTGTTCTGGGGAGATTTTCTCTCACTTTCTATTGTGTTGTAGGGACAGGAAGTCACTGCATTGGCTTATTCAGTTGTGTGTGTAAGTTATGTATAGCACCCTCCTAGTTAAGTTGCTAGTAGGAAGAAGGGAAATTTCATTTTTGGCTCCTCTGTAGCCAGTGGAGCAAAGTTGAATGGCTGTATTGGGTTCTATTGGTTGCAGGCTCAACTACTTCCCCCTGGACTTGCATTGGATTGGTTTGGAATAAATACTTATAGAGCGCCGAATGCGAGTTGTGAAACTCGCGTCTAAGTGCTTACCAACAAGCTGGGGGTATCCAGTTCCCAGGAGCAAAAAGAAGAAACTAGGACATCTAAGTAAAAGAGGGGAACAGACAAGAAATAAACAGAAATATAAAAAGAAGGGGGGGGGGGGGGGTGTCAGGGCACAAAAAGCCTATCCCTACTCCCTGACCATGGACTGCAGCCTGGGATTAAGGCAGCGTCCTGCTAAGGGCTTGGAAGGCCAAGTGTCTATCTGTAGGCTTGTGAAAAAATAAGTGTTTTCAAGCCCTTATGGAAGGCCATCAAGGAGGAGGATGCTCGGAGCTGATGAGGGAGCTGGTTCCAAAGAGAATTCCCCAGTGTTTGGAGCCGGCGGCCACCTTTTGAAGCTGATCGACTAGATTGAATAATCGCTAACAGGGCGTCAGTCGAACAAAGCTCTCTTGGTGGACAGTAGTGTTGTGTCATATTCGATAAGTACATCGGACCTAGTTGCCAATAGGCCTGAAACACCAGACAGAGTGCCTTGAACTCAACCCGTTTTGCTATCGGCAGCCAGTGTAGATTCTTAAGCACCGGGGAGTGCATATTCATACATCCTCAGCCAATCCCTGGAAAGAAGAATGTCCAATAGGATGCTGAGGTTTGTATAAATAGGCTGGGGCCTGGAATAGCAGGATCCTTGTCCCGGAGTAGAAGACCCAGCTTGGAGGGCAGGGGCCATCTGGTTCACTTAGCTGAAGTCAGCAGGAGGCCAACGAGGTCCCAGCTCAGGGAGTCAAAGGACCTAATTCTAAAGTTGCTGAGATTAGTTTGGAGGAAGTCCATTGAGAATCTGGCCTAGAGGGTCACAGTACAGAATCTGTCTGGTACTGGGGGAAGGTATCCAAGTAGACAGGGCACAGTGAGTAAGTGTCAGAGTGAGAGGGACCCTAGCGACTGTTCTTGCTTAACCCTTAGAGGGACTATTCCAGAGTTGCTGTCTTTGGATTGCTTATGCATTGGAGCTTTATGAACTGTGTGTTCATCTACCACTATCTACCACTAGTCACAAGAGATGTTCACCCGAAGAGTTCAGTTATAACCAGAGAGGGTCTTCCGTTGTACTTTGCACTTAATTTGGAGTTTCTTAGGGCTCACCCTACACCCTAACCAAGTTTAACCAGCATTAAACTAAAAGAAGACATGCACTGCCTGTTCCCTGAGTTCTTGAGTGCATGGCGGCTGTGTACCTCACCGGTAATAGAACCTGGAGCAAAACTGCAATACCGGATTGGGGTCTGTGCTACATATGGGTAAATGTTTTGTCGACAACAGGCTTTAAAAAAAAAGAAAGAAAGCAGATGCTGAACACAGCATTGGGTCAGAGTGCTGGCTTCAGTGTAGAGGAGGGACAGCCAACAATGGATGCCCCATATTATGTCTATGGGTGACGTCACCGCTCTGCAACTGTTGTCGCTTCCTCTTCTCTACATTTAGGTTGTCGCTTGGGCCCAATCATGTAACCAGACCGGAGCGGCTTCAGAATAGGTAAGTATAGACATGTTTTCTTCTACAGGGTAGATAGAATAGTCTAATGCTCTGTAAACAAGTGTGGAATTTCCATCGGAAAAACCATCCAACTTTTTTACAAAGGAAATTCCGCTCGTGTTTTCCACTCGGCTTGCAAACACACGGTCACACAAAAGCTCTCGGAACTTTTGAGCTTTAAGAACGTGGTGACATACAACACTATGACGAGGCGTGAAAAAGAAGTTCAATGCTTCCGAGCATGCATGTTTTTTTTCCTGTCTGAATTCCATACAGACGAACGGATTTTCCAATCGGAATTTTTTCCAATGGAAAAATTGAGAACCTGCTCTCAAACTTTTGCTGGCAGAAATTCCACCAGCAAAAGTCTGATGGAGCATACACACGGTCGGAATTTCCAATGAAAAGCTCACATCATAATTTTGCTGGCAGAAATTCCGGCCGTGTGTATGGGGCATAAGAATGGCACTGAGAATGGATTTAGGCATAGTTAGAACTTGACTGGAATTCCACTTTTATGTAGGATTTACATCTACTTGAAATCTTAGGATACATTTAGGGGTGATTGAGGTGGAGAGGCTAGTTTTTTATGGTAACATTTAAAGAAATGTGTGGTCTTTTCAAATGTTTTTATTGCTAAACATATAAAAGAGTTTAGTTACCGTATTTATTGGTGTATAACACTTTTTCCCCCTGAAAATAGGGGGGAAATTGCAGGTGTGTATTATACGCCGATAGTGTACCTTGGAAGGTAAGGAGGGGGACGAACACAGCCGTAATTCACGAGCCATCATCTCCTGTTCGGCTCTCACGTCACACACACAGTCCCGCCTCCGCCACTGGCATTGGACCAGTGTTCTGTCTATCACAGGAGCTGGTCCAATGCCGATGGCGTAGGCGGGACTGTGTGTGTTTGACTGCTGAGTGAGAGCCGAACAGTTGGAATTCACGAGCCATCATCTCTTGTTCGGCTCTCATGTCACACACACAGTCACGCCTCCGCCACTGGCATTGGACCAGTGTTTTGTTTATCACAGGAGATGGTCCAATGCCGATGGCGGAGGCAGGACTGTGTGTGTCTGTGTGACTGCCGAGTAAAAGCTGAGTGAGAGAGCCGAACAGGAGATGACGGCTCTGTCATTTCATGCACTGTCCAGGCTGTATTAATGGTGAGGTTGCATTCAGGCTAAAAAGGGACATTGATAAGGCTGCATTATGAGATGGGCATTGATAAGGCTGCATGATGAGTTGGGCATTGATAAGGCTGCATGATGGGATGGGCATTGATCATGTCACATTTATCAGGCTGCATTGGTGAGATGTGCTGCAGATGGGCAATGATCAGGCTGCAGATGCGCACTAAACAGGCTGCATTGTTGAGCACTGCCCCTTATTTTAATTCAAAGTTGTTTAGTTAAAAAACGTTTTTTTCCTGAAATTTCCCTCTTAAAATGTAGGTGCTTGTTATACGCCAGTGCGTGTTATACGCTGATAAATACGGTAATTTTTTTCTTGTATCACATAATAAATAATATATCAACATGGGGACAGTCCTACTAACTGTTACATAAGCTTCTAATCCTCTGATCGATTTAGTTTGCTTGCTTAAAAACAACATACTTTGTGCAGTTCCCGATGATGTAAAACAACCACAATGTACCATGTAGCCTATGACCATATCATCTTTGCCTAGGTTGCAAGAGACATGCTAAACCTTTATTAAAAAATTAGCGTTTTGGAAATGCTGGCATGACCTGTTGATTCATGTGTACTCTGATTTTTCATGATAAGTTCACTTCAATCTGAGAGTGCACATCGCTGTCCATTGTGCACCTCCACTGGTGCATAATGGCAGCCCGATCTGGAGTGCTGAGTAGTGTTGAGCAGAATATGCCATATTCGATTTCGCGATATATCTCGAATATATATTCGAATATTCGAGATATATTCGCTAAATTCGAATATTCGTGATATTTTATCGAAATTAATTGAATGCGATTTTTCGCTATTGCGAATGCGAAAATAATTGCGATTTTTTTAATAACTGCGGTAGGAGCGCTCTGATTGGCTTAGAATATTCGTGATATTTTATCGAAATATCGCAACATGCGAATGCGATATTTATTGCGCAATTTCGAGATATGCTGGAGGAGCGCTCTGATTGGCTCAGAATATTCGTGATATTTTATCGAAATATCGCAACATGCGAATGCGATATTTATTGCGCAATTTCGAGATATGCTGGAGGAGCGCTCTGATTGGCTCAGAATATTCGTGATATTTTATCGAAATATCGCAACATGCGAATGCGATATTTATTGCGCAATTTCGAGATATGCTGGAGGAGCGCTCTGATTGGCTCAGAATATTCCTGATATTTTATCGAAATATCGCAACATGCGAATGCGATATTTATTGCGCAATTTCGAGATATGCTGGAGGAGCGCTCTGATTGGCTCAGAATATTCCTGATATTTTATCGAAATATCGCAACATGCGAATGCGAAATTTATTGCAGATATTTCGAAAACTGCTGTAGCAGCACTCTGAAATCGAATATGTATGATATTTTAACCAAAATACATATTGCGATTGCGATTTTTCGATCGCGCATGCGCAATTGCGCGAACAACACGCGACCATTTCCTGGAGCCTTGCCAGTTTCCCAATATTACAGCAACATGGTGGGAAGCAATTTCTCAAAGTCTGAGGAAAAGTTGCTGATTTGTGTAAGTATTTTGACCACTGTTATTTCATCATCTTCAACTGCATTTAAGTCTAGTTTAAAAGTTAGTATATATGATCAGATATTAGTATTTAACCAAAAATGTGTCTCCTGCTTTTACAAAACTACAAGTCCCAGCATGCCAGGACAGCTGCAGACACCCTGGTTGGCAAATGTGTATTTAGGCACTTTTCCTTGTTATTTAGCATAATGAATTTAAAATTTTTTTGGACATAGGACGTATGCGAACGTCCTGACTTCAGTGTCCTCAAGGCCCAAGGACGTTCGAATACATATTGCCCTTTAGATGTTGCAGAACTACAACTTCCAGCATGCCTGGGAATGCTGGCACTTCTAGTATTGTAAGTTCTGCAGGCCCACATTTTTCAGGCCTTTATGCACGGGTCTCTAAACTGTGGCACCCTAGATGCAGCAAAAGTAAAATTCTTAGCATGCACTGAAAGACCGTGGCTGATGGGAGTAGTAGTTTTGCAACAGCTGGAGGTGGACTGGTCTTGAAACCCAGAGTTAGGTAACAAACCCGTAGTGTTTTGCAACCATTCTGCCTCCAGCTGGTTATTTTCTGTTGAAAAGCCTGTGGCGTGCAAAACACAACCCAAAAACTCCACCCGGTGCAAGGAAAAATTTGCACACACCTAAAGAGTGACATCACAAAAAACTGCGACGGTTGCATACGTCAGTGGTCCTCCGAAAAGGTCCCGTCTCTGACCCCCCGGGGCGTTAGGCTCCTAGGCTCCTGACAGGGAAAAGAGTTACTGTGGTCCATACAGCCGAAGCCATATGGACCCATCTCGGTCCAAGCAGCGCAATCAACACGCGAACAACACGCGACCATTTCCTGGAGCCTTGCCAGTTTCCAACTTATGATCGCAGCGCAATCACACAGCAACATGGTTGGAAGCAATTTCACTAAGTCTGAGGAAAAGTTGCTGATTTGTGTAAGTATTTTGACCACTGTTATTTCATCATCTTCAACTGCATTTAAGTCTAGTTTAAAAGTTAGTATATATGATCAGATATTAGTATTTAACCAAAAATGTGTCTCCTGCTTTTACAAAACTACAAGTCCCAGCCCAGCCCAGCATTTAAGTCTAGTTTAAAAGTTAGTATATATGATCATATATTAGTATTTCACAAAAAATGTGTCTCCTGCTTTTACAAAACTACAAGTCCCAGCATGCCTGGACAGCTGCAGACACCCTGGTTGGCAAATGTGTATTTAGGCACTTTTCCTTGTTATTTAGCATAATGAATTTAAAATTTTTTTGGACATAGGACGTATGCGAACGTCCTGACTTCAGTGTCCTCAAGGCCCAAGGACGTTCGAATACATATTGCCCTTTAGATGTTGCAGAACTACAACTTCCAGCATGCCTGGGAATGCTGGCACTTCTAGTATTGTAAGTTCTGCAGGCCCCCATTTTTCAGGCCTTTATGCACGGGTCTCTAAACTGTGGCACCCTAAATGCAGCAAAAGTAAAATTCTTAGCATGCACTGACAGACCGTGGCTGATGGGAGTAGTAGTTTTGCAACAGCTGGAGGTGGACTGGTCTTGAAACCCAGAGTTAAGTAACAAACACGTAGTGTTTTGCAACCATTCTGCCTCCAGCTGTTTTTTTCCTGTTGAAAAGCCTGTGGCGTGCAAAACACAACCCAAAAACTCCACCCGGATGCAGTGAAAAATGTGCACACACCTAAAGAGTGACATCACAAAAAACTGCGACTGGTACATACGTCAGTGGTCCTCCGAAAAAGGTCCCGTCTCTGACCCCCCGGGGCGTTAGGCTCCTGACAGGGAAAAGAGTTAGCAACGCATATCTCCCCTATACGTGTATCCTGTGTTGTTAATAATATATTCATAATTATGCAAATGATAATGGCTGCTATATTTATGCAAAAAAGGTGGCGACCGAAATGGCAGGATATAAAATCTTTCATGTTACCCCTGTCATTGATTAATAAGGCGAGAATGCTTCCAATTGTTGAATAGCATACATTTACGTCATATATCCATAAGGCTGTCAACAGAAGTATTACAATATACTTTGTTCTTCATCTTGCAGAAGTTCCTGGAAACAGGATACGATGACCTGCGGCGGCAGCCACAGAAAAGGGCTGTGGTCAGCGCCCTAATCGCTGACTTTGGCGGCCAACATGACCACAAGGCCATTGTTAAGAAGTGGTCTGACCTCAAGAGGCGCCAAATGGGTAATGTCAGACGTCTTCGGGCTAAATATCATCCAGGTAAGTTATTGTTGACAGTTATGTTTTTTTTTAAAAAAGTGTATTTTGTGCGTGAACTCGAAAGAGAGAGGAGCCGGCCTGCAGGAGTTGGGAGGCCTCCCCCAGAGGCAATCTGCCACCTTTCTCCATGCCCCGGTTGGCAATGGCGGGTGTGAGGGGGTCCTCCCAACCCAACCTCGCATAGCACACCCACCAGTGGCGGGGCTGAGACCACCAAACTCAATTCACAGGTAGCCGAGAGCGGGATCCGAACCCCTAGCTGCAGAGGTGAATCAGTTGTCAGTGCAGTGGCAATCGCGTGGAGCCACCGCAGCTCCTTTGGTGACAGTTATGTAAGGTCATATGTAATTCATGTAAGGTCAGATGTTGTTAACCAAGATGCCATGTTGTGCTAACATATATCACCACCGGCCAAGGTATTCATAGTACTGTTGAAAAAAGACATGGGGCAGCAGACAGGAACACAGAAGTTATGTGGGAACATAATTTTCCCATTGCTTTGCATGGGACTTTAAAGAAAAACCCCGACCATGGCAAGTGGGGGTGGGTAAGGTTTAAACCACCTATCCTATGTTTGTGGCTGACATATAAGTAACCTGTGTGCCAAGTTTCATATAAATATCTTTAGCCGTTTGTACGTGATGCTGGAACATACATACATACATACATACATACATACATTTATGCACACACACACGTTGAGTTTTATATATATAGATTACCACTAAATTCCTGTGTTAGGAGTGGGGTTGTTATAGTAATCCCGTGTGCTCCATCAGGCCCTTTTTTTAACATGAGATGGTCTGAACAAAACAAAGGAGACAAAAACAGCTCATTTTAACATGGTTGCATCCCAGCTCACGCTCAGTCCCCTGTAGTGCCCACAAGACCCTTTAATATAACATTGTCCCATTGGTTAACTGTCTATATAAATCAATTTGTATTCATATACAATACAGCACAGTACACAGAATTTGCATACGTCATTAGAAAACATTTTTATAATATATGAACATTGTGTTATTATAGGAGCTCCAATGCCAGTTGTCCGCGCCAAGCGCAGAAGGCGCCAGGCCGATGAGGAGGAGGAGGAGGATGCGGCAGAGGAGGATGCGGCAGAGGAGGACATGGATGAGGAGGAGCAGCCAGGGCCCTCCCACTCCCCAACCCCAGCTCCTGTTGAGGAGCAAGCTGAGGAGCTTCCCCCCCCCACCACCCCAACTTCTCAAGCAGAAGAGCAGGAGGAAGAGAGCGGTCCTGTGAGCCTCATTCAGGAAGGTAAATATGTGCACAATGATTAATAACATTTCAACAACAAAATGTAGATATAAAAATGGACAACATATAAAGCGCACCTGTCAGATTGTATAACCATAATATGGTATTGATGCTAGAAGTATACAGGTAGTGCATAATTATTAGGCAAGTTGTATTTTTTGAGGATTCATTTTATTATTGAACAACAACCATGTTCTCAATGAACCCCAAAAACTCATTAATATCAAAGCTGAATTTTTTTGGAAGTAGTTTTTAGTTTGTTTTTAGTGTTAGTTATTTTCGGGGGATATCTGTGTGTGCAGGTGACTACTATTACTGTGCAGAATTATTAGGCAACTTAACCAAAAAATAAATAGATAGCCATTTCAATGATTTATTTTTAACAGTGAAACCAATATAACATCTCAACATTCACAAATACACATTTCTGACATTTAAAAACAAAACAAAAACAAATCAGTGACCAATATAGCCACCTTTCTTTGCAAGGACACTCAAAAGCCTGACATCCATGGATTCTGTCAGTGTTTTGATCTGTTCACCATCAACATTGCGTGCAGCAGCAACCACAGCCTGCCAGACACTGTTCAGAGAGGTGTACTGTTTTCCCTCCTTGTAAATCCCACATTTGATGATGGACCACAGGTTCTCAATGGGGTTCAGATCAGGTGAACAAGGAGGCCATGTCATTACTTTTTTTTATTTAATACCCTTTCTTGCCAGCCACGCTGTGGAGTACTTTGACACGTGTGATGGAGCATTGTCCTGCATGAAAATCATGTTTTTCTTGAAGGATGGTGACTTTTTCCTGTACCACTGCTTGAAGAAGGTCTCTTCCATAATCTGGCAGTAGGACTGGGAGTTGAGCTTGACTCCATCCTCAATCCGAAAAGGCCCCACAAGCTCATCTTTGATGATACCAGCCCAAACCAGTACTCCACCACCACCTTGCTGGCGTCTGAGTCGGACTGGAGCTCCCTGCCCTTTACCAATCCAGCCACGGGCTCTTCCATCTGGCCCATCAAGACTCACTCTCATTTCAGCAGTCCATAAAACCTTAGAAAAATCTTTCTTGAGATATTTATTGGCACAGTCTTGACGTTGCAGCTTGTGTGTCTTGTTCAGTGGTCATCGTCTTTCAGCCTTTCTTACCTTGGCCATGTCTCTGGGTATTGCACACCTTGTGCTTTTGGGCACCCCAGTGATGTTGCAGCTCTGAAATATGGCCAATCTTGTGGCAAGTGGCATCTTGGCAGCTGCACGCTTAACTTTTCTCAGTTCATGGGCAGTTATTTTGCACCTTTGTTTTTCCACACGCTTCTTTTGTTTGATGATCACGCTTCAGAAGCTTTGCAACTTTAAGAGTGCTGCATCCCTCTGCTAGATATCTCTCTATTTTGGACTTTTCAGAGTCTGTCAAATCCTTCTTTTGGCCAATTTTGCCAAAGAAAAGGAAATTGACTAATAATTATGCACACCTGATATAGAGTGTTGATGTCATTAGACCACACACCTTCTCATTACAGAGATGTACATTACCTAATATGCCTAATCTGTAGTAGGCTTTCGAGCCTATACAGCTTGGAGTAAGACAACATGCATAAAGAGGATGATGTGGTCCAAATACTCATTTGCCTAATAATTCTGCACTCCCGGGATGTGTTAGACACATAACAAGTGTATACACATGATAATGATTGATTAATAAGCAAAAAAAAATATTTATTTATTTGGTAACGTTATTTGAAATCCAAATGTTTTTTTATTATATCCTAAAAGCATCAAGAGATCTGAAGAGGCAAAATATACTCATTGAAAAGACGCACCAGAAGATCCTTCAGAACCAGCGTAAGATGAGCTACCTCAACCAACAAAATGCTCTGCTAGAGCAGCAGCTATCGGGTCAGATTGCGGAAATGCACCGCATTCAAAAACGGATTGAGAGCTATATTTAAATTTATTTTTGTATTAAAAAAACTTATTTTTTGGAAATGTTTCATTTCTTTTTGAGATAGAGTTGTAGGTTTTTCAACACATCTAACTTCACATCAAACAAATCAACATCAACACATTTAACTTCATAATAAGCAAAAACATTTTATACTATTATTTTATTTAACATTAACCTAGGACAAACTAAAGCACACGACACAGACACGACGAACACAAAATAAACTGTTGAAAAATGAACATAACAAAAGCAACAATATATATATATATATATACAAAGAGAGAGAGAGGGAGAGCAAGAAAGAGAGAGAATGCAGATGAGCTCTTGCAGTCAGCCCAATGGTTGCAGTATAAATGCCGCAAAACAGGGTTTAACATAAGGTTCATTGTTATAGTTACACTTGCTGTTTAGATCCGGTCTGGTAGTCCGGTCTGGTAGCTTGTAGCGGAGGCTGTTGGTGGATCCGCTGTGCCAGAAAGCTCATGAAGCTTTACTCAGCATGGAGGCAGCAGCAGGAGTATTAAAATATAATATAACTAGACAATGCATTTCCTGAGGAAAATGCGAGTGGGAATGCTGAATAGCTTAATTGGTGAGCCCCTTGCCAAAGACATTCACCATAACCACTACACTATCTTTAGGACACACAGCTTCTTTCTCTATCTGCAAAGTATAGAGTATGCTGACTTCCTGGTCGCCCCTCCCCCCTCAATAGGTTTCCCCTCCCCCCCAGGTCAGTGAGGAGGAATATTGCACTGAGGTCAGGAAAGTTATTTATGGAAAGAAATAACATTACAAACGCTTTTAATTCACAGATCTAATACATGATTTAAGCCTCCAAACAAAGCTTAATAAATCCTCAAACGTACATGCAATTGATACAACGACTACACCGTTTGAAATACACGGCCCTTGTAAACGCATCGATATGAAATTTATGTAGATAAACTTAAAAATGTGGCCATTTCTGCGATTTAGAAAAGAGCGTCTTTGTGAGTTCTGCAGCAACATTTTTTAGATAATTTCACATGAGAGTCTATGAGACATAATTTCTGGCTGTTGCTCCAATAATTAAAACTAAAATACGTATCGCAGAATTGGTCACATTGCCATAAACCAGACAAGCATAGCTACGTTTTGATCTAAAAATTGTGTATGAAAAGTAGATCTTGTGGGCGTGAGACCAATTTGTTTCCCCTTTTTGTAAAGATATTTTTAATTACAAAGATCTCCAATGTTAAGGTCACCTGACAGACTCTAAATCCCCTCCATAGGATTACATTATAACCTATTGCATTTTTGTGAAAAATTCGCAAAACGTAAATTGCGTTTTCACCAAAAAATTGTAAACGATAACGATTTGAAAAGTCATAGCCGGATAGCTAAATATTTTGTGACCGCTTTAAAGTTTTTTCAGTGTCTGTAAGTGAAAGTATGAAGTAGCTGAAACTTTTGGCATGGCATGTGAATTCAAAGGGGAAAAGGATGTTCTCATTGACTTCAATGTTTAAAAAAAGGGTCTAAAAGCTTAAAATTTATAAAAGTGTAAAAAGTAGAAAAAAACTTGAAGAAGTCCCATCATTAGCTGAACGAGACGAACATTTTTACAGTTGAATGGTCTCAATAGTTGAAAGTATGCCGAAGTTACGCAGAACCAAAAAACTTAAGGAATAATAAGATTACTAAATTTACGGATATCAATACTGGAAATGTTTATTAAAGCATTCACACTAATTAAGATTAATACATTTACGGGTATCCATACTAGGAATGCTTATTAAAGCATTCCCACTAAGTATCACACAGGCATGATTTACAAGCAGTAGTGGTAATAGTAATACATAGCATAAAAACACTTGGGGAATACTTTACAGCATCAGTAGTGGTCATAGTAGTCAATAGTGTACCAAAAAATTGGGACACAGGTGTCTTGACTGAGCTGTAATAGTAGTAGTAGACATTGACAATACAGTGTCAAATCACTCGGGCAAGAGGTGCCATGATGAACAGCAGTCTTAATAAGAGTATATAGGGTGTGAAATAACTGCTGACATAGGTGTCTTGACTGGGCAGCAGAAGCAGCAGTAGTAGTATTAACAGTAGTAGTTGATACAGAGTCATATCACATGGGCAGGAGGTGCCATCATGAACAGCAGTAGGAATAGGAGTATATAGAGTGTCAAATAACTGCTGACATAGGTGTATTGACTGGGCAGCAGCAGCAGAAGCAGCAGTAGTATTAACAGTAGTAGTTGATACAGAGTCATATCACATGGGCAGGAGGTGCCATGATGAACAGCAGTAGGAATAGGAGTATATAGAGTGTCAAATAACTGCTGACATAGGTGTCTTGACTGGGCAGCAGCAGCAGAAGCAGCAGTAGTATTAACAGTAGTAGTTGATACAGAGTCATATCACATGGGCAGGAGGTGCCATCATGAACAGCAGTAGGAATAGGAGTATATAGAGTGTCAAATAACTGCTGACATAGGTGTATTGACTGGGCAGCAGCAGCAGAAGCAGCAGTAGTATTAACAGTAGTAGTTGATACAGAGTCATATCACATGGGCAGGAGGTGCCATGATGAACAGCAGTAGGAATAGGAGTATATAGAGTGTCAAATAACTGCTGACATAGGTGTCTTGACTGGGCAGCAGCAGCAGAAGCAGCAGTAGTATTAACAGTAGTAGTTGATACAGAGTCATATCACATGGGCAGGAGGTGCCATCATGAACAGCAGTAGGAATAGGAGTATATAGAGTGTCAAATAACTGCTGACATAGGTGTCTTGACTGGGCAGCAGCAGCAGCAGAAGCAGCAGCAGTAGTATTAACAGTAGTAGTTGATACAGAGTCATATCACATGGGCAGGAGGTGCCATGATGAACAGCAGTAGGAATAGGAGTATATAGAGTGTCAAATAACTGCTGACATAGGTGTCTTGACTGGGCAGCAGCAGCAGCAGAAGCAGCAGCAGTAGTATTAACAGTAGTAGTTGATACAGAGTCATATCACATGGGCAGGAGGTGCCATGATGAACAGCAGTAGGAATAGGAGTATATAGAGTGTCAAATAACTGCTGACATAGGTGTCTTGACTGGGCAGCAGCAGCAGAAGCAGCAGTAGTATTAACAGTAGTAGTTGATACAGAGTCATATCACATGGGCAGGAGGTGCCATCATGAACAGCAGTAGGAATAGGAGTATATAGAGTGTCAAATAACTGCTGACATAGGTGTCTTGACTGGGCAGCAGCAGCAGAAGCAGCAGTAGTATTAACAGTAGTAGTTGATACAGAGTCATATCACATGGGCAGGAGGTGCCATGATGAACAGCAGTAGGAATAGGAGTATATAGAGTGTCAAATAACTGCTGACATAGGTGTCTTGACTGGGCAGCAGCAGCAGAAGCAGCAGTAGTATTAACAGTAGTAGTTGATACAGAGTCATATCACATGGGCAGGAGGTGCCATCATGAACAGCAGTAGGAATAGGAGTATATAGAGTGTCAAATAACTGCTGACATAGGTGTCTTGACTGGGCAGCAGCAGCAGCAGAAGCAGCAGCAGTAGTATTAACAGTAGTAGTTGATACAGAGTCATATCACATGGGCAGGAGGTGCCATGATGAACAGCAGTAGGAATAGGAGTATATAGAGTGTCAAATAACTGCTGACATAGGTGTCTTGACTGGGCAGCAGCAGCAGAAGCAGCAGTAGTATTAACAGTAGTAGTTGATACCGAGTCATATCACATGGGCAGGAGGTGCCATCATGAACAGCAGTAGGAATAGGAGTATATAGAGTGTCAAATAACTGCTGACATAGGTGTATTGACTGGGCAGCAGCAGCAGAAGCAGCAGTAGTATTAACAGTAGTAGTTGATACAGAGTCATATCACATGGGCAGGAGGTGCCATGATGAACAGCAGTAGGAATAGGAGTATATAGAGTGTCAAATAACTGCTGACATAGGTGTCTTGACTGGGCAGCAGCAGCAGAAGCAGCAGTAGTATTAACAGTAGTAGTTGATACAGAGTCATATCACATGGGCAGGAGGTGCCATCATGAACAGCAGTAGGAATAGGAGTATATAGAGTGTCAAATAACTGCTGACATAGGTGTATTGACTGGGCAGCAGCAGCAGAAGCAGCAGTAGTATTAACAGTAGTAGTTGATACAGAGTCATATCACATGGGCAGGAGGTGCCATGATGAACAGCAGTAGGAATAGGAGTATATAGAGTGTCAAATAACTGCTGACATAGGTGTCTTGACTGGGCAGCAGCAGCAGAAGCAGCAGTAGTATTAACAGTAGTAGTTGATACAGAGTCATATCACATGGGCAGGAGGTGCCATCATGAACAGCAGTAGGAATAGGAGTATATAGAGTGTCAAATAACTGCTGACATAGGTGTCTTGACTGGGCAGCAGCAGCAGCAGAAGCAGCAGCAGTAGTATTAACAGTAGTAGTTGATACAGAGTCATATCACATGGGCAGGAGGTGCCATGATGAACAGCAGTAGGAATAGGAGTATATAGAGTGTCAAATAACTGCTGACATAGGTGTCTTGACTGGGCAGCAGCAGCAGCAGAAGCAGCAGCAGTAGTATTAACAGTAGTAGTTGATACAGAGTCATATCACATGGGCAGGAGGTGCCATGATGAACAGCAGTAGGAATAGGAGTATATAGAGTGTCAAATAACTGCTGACATAGGTGTCTTGACTGGGCAGCAGCAGCAGAAGCAGCAGTAGTATTAACAGTAGTAGTTGATACAGAGTCATATCACATGGGCAGGAGGTGCCATCATGAACAGCAGTAGGAATAGGAGTATATAGAGTGTCAAATAACTGCTGACATAGGTGTCTTGACTGGGCAGCAGCAGCAGAAGCAGCAGTAGTATTAACAGTAGTAGTTGATACAGAGTCATATCACATGGGCAGGAGGTGCCATCATGAACAGCAGTAGGAATAGGAGTATATAGAGTGTCAAATAACTGCTGACATAGGTGTATTGACTGGGCAGCAGCAGCAGAAGCAGCAGTAGTATTAACAGTAGTAGTTGATACAGAGTCATATCACATGGGCAGGAGGTGCCATGATGAACAGCAGTAGGAATAGGAGTATATAGAGTGTCAAATAACTGCTGACATAGGTGTCTTGACTGGGCAGCAGCAGCAGCAGAAGCAGCAGTAGTAGTATTAACAGTAGTAGTTGATACAGAGTCATATCACATGGGCAGGAGTTGCCATGATGTACAGCAGTCTTAATAAGAGTATATAGGGTGTGAAATAACTGCTGACATAATTGTCTTGACTGATCCAAAGGAGTCATGGGAGAAAATCATGTGGTCAGATGAGACTATAATATAATTTTTTGATCATAATTTCACTAACCGTGTTCGGAGGAAGAATAATGATGAGTACCATGCCAAGAACGCCATCCCTAATGTGAAGCATGGGGGTGGTAGCATCATGCTTTGGTGGTGTTTTTCTGCACATGGGACAGGGTGACTGCACTGTATTAAGGAGAGGATGACCGGGGCCATGTATTGCAAGATTTTGGGCAACAACCTCCTTCCCTGAGTTAGAGCTTTGAAGATGGGTCGAGGCTGGGTCTTCCAACATGAGAATGACCCAAAGCACACAGCCAGGATAACCAAGGATTGGCTCTGTAAGGAGCATATCAAGGTTCTGGCGTGGCCTAGCCAGTCTCCAGACCTAAACCCAATAGAGAATCTTTGGAGGGAGCTCAAACTCCGTGTTTCTCAGCGATAGCCCAGAAACATGACTGATGTAGAGAAGATCTGTGTGGAGGAGTGGGCCAAAATCCCTCCTCCAGTGTGTGCAAAGCTGGTGTAAAACTACAAGAAATTTTTGACCGCTGTAATTGCAAAGAAAGCCTACTGTACCAAATATTAACATTGATTTTCTCTGATGTTGAAATAGTTATATTCAGCACTGTAAATACATCAGGTCCGGGGCTTCATCAGGGAATGCATGGCAAGGGACCCTTCAGCGCCCTGAACCGACGACGGGTGCCAGAAAGTCACCGCCGATCCAGGACTCATTCATCTTTATGAATGTGAGTCTGTCCACGGACTCTGTGGACAGACGGGTCCTCTTGTCCGTGACCACCCCACCTGCCGCGCTGAATGTCCGCTCAGATAGTACGCTGGAGGGGGGGCAAGACAATAACTCCAGCGCATACTGAGCGAGCTCGCGGCAGGTGTCCAATCTGGCAACCCAGTACTCCATGGGGTCGTCGGTGCTCATACTGTCAGAAGCACCGACGGACGCCATGTAGTCTGCCACCATGTGGGCCAGCCGCTGGTGGTGACTGCTGCTGCTGCTGCTGGTGGTGGTACTGGGTCGCTCGGTTTGGAAGAACATCCTCATCTCTTCCATTAGGTCCCCTGCTCGGCTGCAGCTGGGTGCAGCCACCTGCTGGGTGAGATGAGGGGGGACAACTGGAGGCCGGGGAGTTGCCTGCTCCAACCGTCTGACAATGGCTGCCTGCAGTTCCTCCATCCGGTGCTGCCTCCGGCTGGCTGGGATGAACTGCTCCAGTTTCCCCTTGCACCTGGGATCCAAAAGGGTGGCCATCCAGAAATCATCCCTCGTCTTGATGGTCTTAACCCGGGGGTCCCTCCTGAGGCATCTGAGCATGTGGGCAGCCATGGGGAAGAGCACAGCCCGCTGTGACTCCTCAATGCTGGCCAGGTGAATGAGGTGCGACTCTTCTTCCCTGAGGCGCTGCTGGTCAAACTCAGACATGCCCAACCCCCGGACTATCGGTGCCCCCAACACCGGCTCTCCCTCCTGACCAGGCCCTGACTCCGGGACGACACCAGCAACCACCTCCTCCTCCTCTTCATCATCATCCTCCTCCTCCTCCTCCTCCTCCTGGTCCTGGCCCTGGTCTCGGTGGAGCATTGCTGACTCCTCCTGCTCCACCAAGGCACTCTCCCCAGCCTCGAGCAGGCGATCTAGTGTCCTCTCCAGCATGAACAGTATTGGCAGCACGCTATTGAGGCCAATTTGCTCACTGCTGACCATCTTGGTCGCCTGCTCGAAGGAGGACAACACTTGGCAGACCTGGTTTATCTGCCCCCACTGCGCACAGGCGATGAAAGGGAGTTGTGGTGAAGCCCTCTGAGTGCCTAGTTCCATCAGGTACTCCCTCACCGCCCTTTGCTGCTCCCACAACCTCTTCAGCATGTGGAGGGTGGAGTTCCACCGCGTCACACTGTCCACAATCAGCCTGTGAAGGGGCAGATTGTACTTCCGCTGCAATTTGGACAGGGACGCGGTAGCGGTTGGGGAGCGCCTGAAGTGGCTGGCAATCCTACGCGCCTTTGCCACAATGTCACTCAACCCTGGATAAGTGCGCAGGAACTTCTGCACCACCAGGTTGAGGACATGTGCCAGACAGGGCACGTGCGTCAGACTGCCAGCATGGAGGGCGGCGAGTAGGTTGCTGCCGTTATCGCAGACAACCATACCTGGCTGGAGCCTTCGGGGTGTCAGCCACTTCTGGACCTGAGCTTGAAGTGCTTTCAGCACTTCTTCTGCAGTGTGTCTCCGGTCCCCTAAACTAACAAGCTGGAGCACGGCCTGACAGCGCACGTGCCCCACACTTGAGTAGCTACGGGGGCGCTTGCTGGGAGGCTCAGCAGCTGCGGAGACAGTGGCTTGAGGGAGACCAGCAGTTCTCCCCTGGACACCCCGGGGCGGCACCACAAGATCGGTTGCCGACGATCCCTCACCGACGCCTCGGAGGGAAACCCAATGGGCCGTGAAGCTGATGTAGCGTCCCTGCCCATGCCTGCTGGTCCAGCCATCCATTGTCAGATGAACCCTGTCGCTGACAGCGTGATCCAGCGACAGGGTTACATTCTGAACAATGTGCTGGTGTAGGGCAGGGACACCAGTCCTGGCAAAGAAATGGCGGCTGGGGACACGCCATTGGGGTTGGGCCTGCTCCAACATCTGCCTGAAGGGGTTGCTGTCAACTATGTTGAAGGGCAGCAGATGTTGGGCAATAACCCTTGCCAGGAGCCCATTGAGGGAACGCACACGTCGGTCTCCAGGGGGGAAGGGAGTGGTGCGGTCAAAGGCGTCTGAAATCGACGCCTGGCGCCGGACGGCAGTGCGGGACACAGACGTGGAGGGTGCTGTGGAAGTAGAGGTCTGGCTGCCGGTACCAGTACCTCTACTAGAGGGAGCGGGGGGGCATGACCTGCTGGAAACAGATGAAGATGTGGCAGGGGCTGCTGTACCCTGCTCACTTGTGGTGGTGGCGCTGCTACCACCACCACGCTTCATCTCCTCATACAACGCCCAGTGGTTTATCCTGAGGTGCTGGTTCAGGGCTGTGGTACCCACCCGAGCCAAACACTTCCCTCTCTTCACCCTCACTTTACAAATCCGGCAGATGGCCACGGTAGGGTTGTCTGCCACCAGGGTAAAGAAATTCCAGACAGGTGACTTCAGCACCGCCCTCCTGTCAGATGGGGTGACGCTTACTTGCACCTGCTGGGATTCGGTGCGCACAGGTGGAGCTGCCTGCTGCTGCTGCTGCTGCTGCTGCTCCTCCTCCTGACACCTCCTGCTGCCATCACCAGTGGAGACCCTGACGATGGTCTCCCTGGTGGTGACCTGGCGCACCGTTTCACCAGGGTGCCTACCTTCCCCGTCGTCACTGACGTAGTGAGCCGACGCGTCAGATGGCAACCATGATGGGTCACCCTCTTCGCCCCCAGAGATGTCAGACCAAGGGCTGAGATGTGTTGGTCTGAGGGAACCACGTGACATGGAGCCTCTAGCCTGGCTCCGCTGTCCCCTCACCCACGCCTGGGTCTGACTAGGTGCTGCTGTTTCCTGCACCAAAACAGCAGCACCAGTTTGAAGGGATGTCTCTGGGATACTGCCAGCAGGTATCCCATCCTCCTCATCCATCCCTTCAAAAAGGTCCTGACCATCAGGACAGAGCTGGAGGTCTGCCTGATGCATGGCCTCCCCCAAGAGATCCCTATCACTGTCGCTGTCGAACAGTAAGATGCTGGACTCTTGGGGGCTGGGGGGGGGTAGTACAGGCAACGGTGTAATGGTGGTACTACTGTGAGTCGGGACCGACGACTCAGTGGCACTGCTGTGCCCCATGTAGTCCACCACTACTTGAGCCTGAGATGGCAATATCGGGCGGCTGCCCGATGGGAAGAACTCCCGGATCAGGCGTACTCCCCTTGCACCCGATCCTCTACCACTAGTAGGGGCACGAGAGGTACCCCGTGCTGGCAGCGATCCAGCACTGGGAGTAACTCCCCTACCCCTACTGCCACGGCCACGGATGCCGCTCATAATTGCTGATATGTGTGTGGGGGGGTTAAACTTTATTGGGGGGGAAAATGTGAACAAAATGTGTTTTTGTGTTTTTTTTACAAGACAGGCACGCAGACAAAGACGTACACAGACAGCTACTAAACTATAAGAAAAGTAGTACACCAGACAAGGACTACAAAATTAAAGAAAAAAAAAAAAAGCACTAAACAAACACTAACTTTTTTTTTTTTTTTTTTTTTAAACACAAAACACAGACACTAAACACACACTAAGCTAAGCTAGATGAAATAAATGTACACTAACAGTGTGTACACTTACTACACAAAATTTAACTAAACTGAACACAAAACTTAGCTTTTATAAAAGCTCTTTAGGGAAAACTAAACAAAATTTGAACTGAGATGCCTATCAAATATCACTGAACAGTGAACCTGCAAGATCTGACAGTAACACAAGATGAACAAAACTTAGCTTTTAGAAAAGCTCTTTTATAAAGCTCAGATCAATATGTGTTCTGAAATCTCTTGCAAATATAACTGAACAGGGAGGATTGCAGGATCAAACAGTAACACAAATGAAAAAAACAGCACAAAACAGCACAAAACGTAGCTTTGAAAAAAGCTCTTGGGTCTATTGCTTTGAAAAAAGCAGTTGATATACTGGAAAAGATCCACTGGAATCACTAAATAGCAATGCTGGTGATGATCTAAATCAATCAAGAACAAAGACACAGGAAACCAGGAAACCAGGAACACAGAAACAGCCTCCACACTCTATAGCAAGCTTCTGAATCTGCAATGAAATGGTGCTGGGAGTGAGCTTATATAATGTCCATGCAGGCAGGTTCCTATTGGTTGCTAACCTGTGACGAGTGTGGAAGGAGAACTCTGATTGGCTCTGATGCAAAAGGGCGGAGCAAATAATCGCGCAATATTCCTATTGCCGAATATTCGCATTGCGAATATTCGGCAATATAAAATGATCGCTTCAGCTACTCGGCCCAATGGCTCTAATCATACCAGCAATGCTTTCAGACGTCTATGGAGATCACTAGGATGTGATCTGTTTTAAAAATGAAACTGTAAAAATCGCTCTGATGCGGAAGATCGGGGCGAGGAAAATAATCGCGCGATATTGCGTTTGCCGAATAATCGCATTGCGATCTTTCTGGAAAATTCAATGAACGCTTCAGCTACTCGGCCCAGGGTCTCTAATGATACCAGCAATGCTTTTAGACGTCGATGGAGATATCTAGGATGTGATCTGATTCAAAAAAAAAATTGTAAAAAATCGAATATTCGGAATTGCGAATATTCACCGCGAATTTCGAAATATAGCGCGATTTCTCGAATATGCTATATTCGAGTCGAATATTCGCAATGCGAATATTCGTGAGCAACACTAGTGCTGAGTCCAGGTGTGCTCACAGCCAGCCACATGGGTGCAGAGCAGAGACTGGACTAATCCATTTGTGACTGGATAGTGAGCTCTAATATTGCTGGGATTGAAAAGCTGGTTCTGTAGAGATTTACCATCTGCTGCTCAAGAGACTGAGCACTTTGGGAACTGACCACACAACCATTTAGTAGCTTTATTGCTGTACCCGTGCTTGACTGGGCCTATTCTCATGTGCACCGATGGTACAACTGGGCCCCAACACTAGCCAGCTGAAGAGTTAGGACTAAAGACTGCTCCACTGCTATACAGAGAACTTTACCTATTTCCTATGCTAAGAGGTACCTCTCAGGGGACATTGCACCATATCCTAGCCATTGTCCTAGAATGCACTCTGTACTAGTTATAGTATTATTATTCATTTTGCATTTAATGCTTACATACACTGTTTATTGCTGACTTTCCTGATTTATAAATTAATCCCAGTCTAGTGGTACAGAACTATGCTCTAAATGACCAAAATCTAAGGATTTTACTGTCCAGCGAACTGTGTCTGGATCTTCCTTCTGTGTGCTCATTTATGCTCAAACCACCATTTATTCTAATCCGTACCAATACATTGAGCTAATTTACCACTAAAATGTCTTGTGTTTATTTCCTGGTGCTAATTTACAGCCGACTTAAAGGTATCTACACTTGTGTTCTTATAAGTGCTTGCAGTAACTTTCAATTAACCTGGTGCGTCAGAGGGACTGGGGTTGTTCTTGGAGTCGTGGTGCAGAGCAGAGAACCCAAATAACCAAACAGCTCCTTCAGAGTTAGCATTGCGCATTTGTTCCAAAATCAAGCGTTAAAAGCAAATTAAATCTGAATGTTATTCTTCAAGTCATCGAATGTCTTGAGAATTATCGTATGCATGTATTTACATATATTAGTATTAATTTTCAATCATAAACGAGTGTATGCCCAACTTAAAGTGGAGGTTCACCCGAAAACTTAATTTTTAACATTAGATTGATGCTCATTTTGTGAAGGGGAATCGGGTGTTTTTTTAAAATCGAAGCAGTACTTACCGTTTTAGAGAGCGATCTTCTCCACCGCTTCCGGGTATGGGCTGCGGGACTGGGCGTTCCTATTTGATTGACAGGCTTCCGACAGGCTTCCGACGGTCGCATCCATCGCGTCACGATGTAGAGCTGCACCGACGTTCGGCTTCTTTCGGCTACTCGTGACGCGATGTATGCGACCATCGGAAGCCTGTCGGAAGCCTGTCAATCAAATAGGAATGCCCAGTCCCGAAGACCATACCCGGAAACGGCGGAGAAGATCTATCTCTAAAACGGTAAGTACAGCTTTGATTTTAAAAAAAAACTTCCGCTTTAACACTGGTAACTTTCTAAAAATAGTGAAAAAAGACATAAAACATAAGAGGGGTCTTCACAAAAATTCTGCACTTTTATATATTAAACTTTTTGAGGAACCCTCGTACTTAACCACTTGCTGATCGCCGCATGTATATATACGTTGGCAGAATGGCACGGCTGCACACAGGGACGTACCTGTACCTTTGGTGAGCGTGCCCACGGGTCCCGCGAACTCGATGTCTGCCGGGTGCCTGCGATCACATCACGGAGTGGTAGAACAAGGAGGTACTTATGTAAACAAGGCATTTCCCTGTTCTGCCTAGTGACAGGACAGTGATCTACTGCTCCCTGTCATCGGGAGCAGTGATCACTGTCCTGTCACTCATAACCCAGACCCCCACAGTTAGAATCACTCCCACTCACTTAACCCCTTCCTGACCCCCTAGTGGTTAACCCCTTCCCTGCCAGTGTAATTTACACAGCAATCAGTGCATTTTTATAGCAATGATCACTGTATAAATGTATAAATGACAATGGTCCCAAAATAGTGTCAAAAGTGTCCGATGTGTCCGCCATAATGTCGCAGTCACGATAAAAATCGCAGATCGCCGCCATTACTAGTAAAACATTAATTTTTTTATAAAAATGCCATAAATCTATCCCCTATTTTGTAGATGCTATAACTTTTGCACAAACCAATCAATGTACGCTTATTGCGATTTTTTTTACCAATAATGTGTAAAAGAATACGTGTCGGCCTAAACTGAGGAAAAAAATTTTTTTTTTATATATTTTTTGGGGGTATTTATTATAGCAAAAAGTAATAAATACCACAAAAAAAAGCTCAGTTTGTGGGAAAAAAAGGACGTCAATCTTGTTTGGGCGCAACGTTGCACGGCCGCGCAATTGTCAGTTAAAGCGGTTGTATACCCGCTGACATTTTTTTTCCCTACACCTGTAAGGCAAAAGGCATAATGAGCTAGTATGCACCACATACTAGCTCATTAATTATTAATTATGAAATACTTAAAACGAGGCGTCGGTATCTCACCCGGTCCACGCCCAGGGAGCTGACATTTTGCCTCGGCGTGTCTTCCAGGTATCGCGGCTCCAGCGTGCGGGAGACTTTTTTCCGACAAGGTCCGCCGTCTGCCGGGCTTTTAGCCGAGAATCCCTGATGTGCATGCGCCGCTGCAGTCAGCGGCTCATTGCAAGGGGAATATCTCCTAAACCGTACAGGTTTAGGAGATATTTTTTTTACTTACAGGTAAGCTTTATTAAAGTAATAAAGGGAGGGAAAGGACTGGGGTAGGGAAGTGAACTAAGAGAAGATCACCTGCAAAGGGGTTACCATTAGCAACAATTATTGATCTTTACTTGGACTCATGATACAACTTGATTTAAAATCAAGTTGTATCATGAGTCCAAGAAAAGATCATTAATTGTTGCTAATGGTAACCCCTTTGCAGGTGATCTTCTCTTAGTTCACTTCCCTACCCCAGTCCTTTCCCTCCCTTTATTACTAAACGTATTGGTTACAGCAACAAACCCAACAGGGTATATGATCGAATATAGGTAACTTCTGTACCTACCGATATAATTAGCGAACTATTGCTATTCCCTTGCCCACATATCCCTCTCTTTATAAGCTTTATTAAAGGTTTAGCTGTAGGTAAAAGTAAACAAAAATTACTATACAACCACTTTAACCACTTCATTACTGGGCACTTAAACCCCCTTCGTGTCCAGACCAATTTTCAGCTTTCAGCGCTGACGCATTTTGAATGACAATTGCGCGGTCATACAACACTGTACCCAAATTATATTTTTATCATTTTTTCCCCACACATAGAGCTTTCTTTTGGTGGTATTTGATCATCTCCGCGATTTTTATTTTTTGAGCTATAAACAGAAAAAGACAGAAAATTTAGAAAAAAAAAACACAATATTTTTTACTTTTTGTAAATAATATCCCATTAAAAAAAAAAAAAAAATTTCCCTCGGTTTAGGCCAATACGTATTCTTCTACATATTTTTGTTAAAAAAAATCGCAATAAGCGTTTATTGATTGGTTTGCGCAAAAGTTATAGCGCCTACAAAATAGGGGATAGATTTATGATTTATTTTTTATTTTAAATTTTTTACTAGTAATGGCGGCGATCTGCGATTTTTTTTGTCAGGCCTGCGATATTGCGGCGGACATATCGGACACTTTTGACACAATTTTGGGACCATTCACATTTGTACAGCGATCAGTGCTATAAAAATGCACTAATTACTGTATAAATGTGACTGGCAGTGAAGGGGTTAACACTAGGGGGTGAGGAAGGGGTTAAATGAATTCCCTGGGTGTGTTCTAACTGTGTGGGGGGAGGGGGGTGACTGGGGGAGGTGACCGATGCTGTGTCCCTATGTACAAGGGACACAGATCGTTCTCCTGTCCTCTGACAGCACGTGGAGCTCTGTGTTTACACACAGAGCTCCACGTCCCTGCTGTGTTCCCGCCGATCGCGTGTACCCGGCGGACATCACGGCCGCCAGGTACACGCATCGGCTTCCCAACGATGCGCCGGGACAGTGTTTACCCGCTGCGCGCCCCCCAGCGGCGCGTGCTGGTAATGTCAACAAGAGGGCGTCTAAAGACGTCCACTCGGCACTTCAGGTCCGCGCTGCAGATGTATTTTGTCTATAGCGCAGATCTGTAGTGGTTAAAGCAACACAGTGCCGAATTGCAAAAAATGGCCCGGTCATTGGGCTGCTGATTCCTCCCGGCCTGAAGTGGTTGATAAAGTTTGGTTAAAGCAAAGGTTCTCCCTTCACCTTTCTTCTCTAGTGCCGCCACCTTTACATGCGCAGATATACAGTGAGTCCCTTTCAGGTCTATGTGCACGTGCAGACGTGCCGTAGGGTCTCTGACAGTAATACCACACAGCCCGGGAGCTAGTTTGCCAGATAGTACTGGCAGAGACACACAGACTTTCTACACGTGATGCAGGCGGGCTGTGATTTCATTCTAGCCTAGGCCAGGATTTAGAGAGTAAAAACAAAAAATATTTAAAACACTTTTTTAGTTTTTAAATAATTTAGATTTTTGCTAATGTGTAAAAAGCAAGAGGAGAGGGCAAACAGGGGTAAAGTCCTGCTTGAAGTTTAACGTATCCCTTCTCTGACTTGGGAACACTACCACTAGGTGTCAGGCAGACATCTCTGCAAGCTTGTAGGACATAGAACGGAGACAATGTACAGTGATTCCCAGGCAGAACTTACTAAGTGATCGCACACAATGCGCTGAACGCACTCCACAAATAACCCCTTCTGCGCTCAGCTGGAATTCACCCTATCATCATCATACGCTCTCTTCCAGCAGCAATTAAAGGGTAGACCACTAATGCTTGTTGAAGGTCCATTTAAAGCACCCCTTTATAATATCTCCCATTCTGCTTCCCAAGATAAATTATAAGTATATGTATACAGCATTGGCTAATTCAGAAAAAACAAAGGAGATACATAAAAGCAAGGAAAACGAAGAAAAGTGAAGAGCATAACAGTGTAAAATAATGTAATGCAAAACTTGTAATGCAAGGACATTCGCAACATGATTGAAAGTTATGCCGCGTACACACGGCGGTTTTTCGGTTTGTAAAAAATTACGTTTTTAATGGTCTAAAAAAAAAGGAGAAGTTCCATTCGGATGGCGCCACCCTTGGGGCTGCTTTTGCTGATTTCGTGTTAGTAAAAGACGATTTGCGCTTTTCAGTTTGTTACAGCGTGATGAATGTGCTTACTCCATTACGAGCGCTAGTTTTACCAGAACGAGCGCTCCCGTTTTATAACTTGCTTCTGAGCATGCGTGTTTTTTCACGTTGTTAAAGTCCACACACGACCATTTTTTACGACGTAAAAAACAACAACGTTAAAAACAACGTGAAAAATTAGAGCATGTTCGATGTTCGAAATTTTTAATGCCCATGTTTTACATCGTGAAAAAATGCTCTGGAGCCCACACGCGGAAAAAAAACGGTCGTGTGTACGCGGCATTACAGTTGCAACAAACCTGTCCTATTTTTTTATTTTTTTTAGCTTTTGTTTAATGTTTTAATTAATATAGCATTGATTTTTTTTTATAGAGTATATGGAAATATTTACATCACACCTTGGTATCATCAATTAACTTTACTAGATGCTGCCATAGATGAAGTTCCAGAAGCAGCGCAAGTCCTAGGAAGGGTACATTGCTAGGGGCGTGTTTAGCCCTATAGGTGAGTGCAGAGGTGCGTTTTTTTTTTTGCCGCATGAGGCATGCTAAAACTAAAATCCCTGCATCTATAGCCACCAACATTCTAACACCAACCTATCAGCCCCGGACCATATTGCTGCTCAATGACCGGGCCCCTTTTTGCGATTCGGCACTGCGTCGCTTTAACTGACAATTGCGCGGTCGTGCGACGTGGCTCCCAAACAAAATTGGCATCTTTTATTCCAACAAATAGAGCTTTCTTTTGGTGGTATTTGATCACCTCTGCGGTTTTTATTTTTTGCACTATAAACAAAAAGAGAGCGACAATTTTGAAAAAAAAAAATTATTTTTAACTTTTTGCTATAATAAATATCCCCCAAAATATATAAAAAAAAAATTTTTTTTCCTCATTTTAAGCTGATACGTATTCTTCTACATATTTTTCATAAAAAAAATCGCAATAAGCGTTTATCGATTGGTTTGCGCAAAAGTTATAGCGTTTACAAAATGGGGCATCGTTTTATGGCATTTTTATTAATTATTATTTTTTTTACTAGTAATGGCGGCGATCAGCGTTTTTTATCATTACTGCAACCTTATGGCGGACACTTCGGACACTTTTGACACATTTTTGGGACCATTGGCATTTTTATAGCGACCAGTGCTATAAAAATGCATTGATTACTATAAAAATGCACGTGCCCCTATTGGCTGATTCGCGAGATGACGTAATATTACGTGATCTCGCGCAGCCGAGCCGACCTGGCGGCGGCTGGTCGGCAAGCGGTTAATGAATAATTAACATTCGACCAGGAGAGAAAATAGCCAAGTAACATTCAGAAGTGGAGGATGAGAGAAGACAGGATCAAACAGCCTTTTTACACAATGCAGAGGATTAGCCCTTTAGGTTCCACAGTGAGTATAACAAAAATGCTTTACTGCATATACATGCTGATTTTACTGTTGTGGGTTTAATAACACTTTAATGAATAATTAACATTCGACCAGGAGAGAAAATAGCCAAGTAACATTCAATTTTGTCCTCATTCACACAGAGTGAATGTACAGGTTTCGTCGGATGAATAACTCTGCAATTCTTTTTATAAATACACCTGTTAATATTTAGTGTTGCCCCCAGTAATGCTGACACCCCAGGTTATTTGTAATACAGATCTCCTCGAGGAAGGCAGATGAGATCTACCTATTTAGGAAAGGAACCAAGGGCCAGATTCACAGAGCAAGTATGCCGGTGTATCTCCTGATACTCCGGCGTACTTTAAAATTTGCCGCGTCGTATCTTTAGTTTGAATCCTCAAACCAAGATACAACGGCTTCTGGCTTCGATCCGACAGGCGTACGGCTTCGTACGCCTTCGGATCTTAGATGCAATACTTCGGCGCCCGCTGGGTGGAGTTTGCGTCGTTTTCCGCGTTCGGTATGCAAATTAGCTTTTTCCGGCGATCTACGAAGCTAAGCGCGGCCGTTGCATTCTCTTACGTCGTCACTAGTCGGCTTTTCCCGGCGTATAGTTAAAGCTGCTATTATGTGGCGTATAGATAGACTTGCCATGTTAAAGTATGGCCGTCGTTCCCGCGTCGAATTAAAATTTTTTTTTTTTTGCGTAAGTTGTCCGTGAATAGGAAAGGACGTAACTCACGTCGAAGTTCAAAAAATGACGTCGGTGCGACGTCATTTCGCGCAAAGCACGGCGGGAAATTTCAAAACGGAGCATGCGCAGTACGTTCGGCGCGGGAACGCGCCTAATTTAAATGATCCACGCCCCCTACCCGGATCATTTGAATTAGGCAGGCTTGCGCCGGAGGGATTTACGCTACGCCGCCGCAACTTTACAGGCAAGTGCTTTGTGAATCAAGCACTTGCCCGTAAAACTTGCAGCGGCGTAACGTAAATGCGATACGTTACGCCGCCGCAGATCTACCTGAATCTGACCCCAAGAGTATAAGGATTCAGAAGAAAATCATTGTTGCACGCCCTTCTGCTGTGACACTCATACAGTTGACGACAGCTAGGGGTAAAACAATTAAAGAAAAGGCTGCACGAGAACACACTTCATTACAACCATGTACTTGTGAACCAAGGCTGTAATTGTACCGGACAAAAACTATTAGCAATAAACCTTTCCATTTTCTGTGACTGCAGTGGACCTTTTTCCTTCAGTGTTCCGTCTCTCCCCCTCTAGCACTCCAGGCGCTCCCGAGGAGGTCGCACATTACAAATATACTCACACCGCTGGGTTAATTAATGGCTCAGTTATTTGCCCTTGTGCTAATACGATCACAGCTACCTGACATTAAGAAAAGCTATCTTGAGAACTTGACCAGTTGACGGGCCTGAGAATTTAAAGGTATGATAAGGTGATAAAACCTGTTCTAAGGGAGCCAGGTCTTTTCTGAAAAGTTCTTCCTGAAGCAATTTAAAGGGGTTGTAAAGGTTAGTTTTTTTATTTTCTAAATAGGTTCCTTTAACCACTTAACCCCCGGACCATATTGCTGGTCAAAGACCAGAGCGCTTTTTGCGATTCGGCACTGCGTCGCTTTAACTGACAATTGTGCGGTCGTGCGACGTGGCTCCCATAGAAAATTGGCGTTCTTTTTTCCCCACAAATAGAGCTTTCTTTTTGGTGGTATTTGATCACCTCTGCGGTTTTTAGTTTTTGCGCTATAAACCAAAATAGAGCGTCAATTTTGAAAAAAAAAATTATTTTTTACTTTTTGCTGTAATAAATATCTCCCAAAAATATATAAAAAAAAAACATTTTTTTTGCTCAGTTTAGGCCGATACGTATTCTTCTACATATTTTTCATAAAAAAAAACGCAATAAGCGTTTATTGATTGGTTTGCGCAAAAGTTATAGCGTTTACAAAAAAAGGGGGTATTTTTATGGCATTTTTATTAATATATTTTTTTTACTAGTAATGGCGGCGATCAGCGATTTTTTTTCCGGTACTGCGACATTATGGCAGACACTTCGGACACTTTTGACACATTTTTGGGACCATTGGCATTTTTATAGCGATCAGTGCTATAAAAATGCATTGGATTACTATAAAGATGCCACTGGCAGTGAAGGGGTTAACACTAGGGGGCGGGAAAGGGGTTAAGTATGTTCCCTGGGTGTGTTCTAACTGTAGGGGGGTGGCCTCACTAGGGGAAATGACCGATCTTCTGTTCATACACTGTATGAACAGAAAATCAGCATTTCCCTCCCTGACAGGACCGGGAGCTGTGTGTTTACACACACAGCTCCCAGTCCCCGCTCTGTAACGAGCGACCGCGTGTGCCCGGCGGCAATCGTGCCCGCTGGGCACACGCACGGGGTCGGGCGGGGGGCGCGCACGCGCCCCTAGTGGCCAGCGCGAGAGCCGACGTAGAGCTACGGGCTCTCGCACAGGGGAGCCAACCTGCAGCCGTAAAACGACGACGGCAGGTCGGCAAGTAGTTAAGCTAGTGCATTGTTGGTTCCCTTACCCTTTCCTTCAATTTCCCTTCTAAATGTTTTTTTTCTTTGTCTGAATTTCTCACTTCCTGTTTCTCCTCAGTAAGCTTGTCCCCATCATCCAAGCCGTGTTTAGTCAGCCAGAACAGCTTACTGAGGAGGAACAGGAAGTGAGAAATTCAGACAAAGAAAACAAAGAAAAAAAACATTTAGAAGGAAAATCGAAGGAAAAGGTAAGTGAACCAACAATGCACTAGCTTAAAGGAACACTTAAAGTGGAGGTTCACCCTTTAAAAAAAATTCTGACAACACACGGAGTCGCGCCATCCTACCAACAGAATGCCAGTGTTTTTTTTTTTCTCAGCACATAACTCTTAATCCCGATTTTCACCTCACGGCAATCCCGCGGGAGTGGGCGTTCCCAAGCACTGCCTTTGATTGACAGGCTTCCGAACGGTGCATACTGCGCGTCACAGGTTGCCGACAGAACCCGAGGCGCCGTATAGAGCCGCACCGACGTTCGGGTTTTTTCGGCAACCTGGGAGTCTCCCCGAACCCAGTCTTCTGGGGTCCCTCAGCGGCTGTCTCAGCTCCTCACCGCAAGAGCTTTCCACCTTCATGCGAGCGAGCTCGCATGGTGGAAAGCTTTTGCGGGCACGCTCCTGTGATACAGCGGCTGGCATAGCCGCCGACTGTATCACTCGGCCCTGCCCCCCGGCGCGCCGCATCATCGGATGTGATTGACAGCAGCGCCAGCCAATGGCTGCGCTGCTATCAATCCGTCCAGCCTAGCCAATCAACGGCCATGCTGGGAACCAAAGAGGATCACGGGGACGCGCGCGGGACTTTCGAGGAATGAGGTAAGTAAAACGGGGTTTCGGGGGGGGGGGGGGCAGTACTGTCAGATGTTTTTTCACCTTAATGCATAGGATGCATTAAGGTAAAAAAACATTTACCTTTACAACCCCTTTAAAGGAACCTA
This sequence comes from Rana temporaria, assembly GCF_905171775.1. NCBI lineage: Eukaryota > Metazoa > Chordata > Amphibia > Anura > Ranidae > Rana > Rana temporaria. Next base: position 434,802,048 of record NC_053492.1, read on the forward strand.
TTTAGAAAATAAAAAACAAACCTTTACAAAACCTTTAATAATATGGTGATCAAGATAAATATAGTGACAAAAACAGTGGGTCCTCTTTTAGTAAATAGATTCCTACATATTTGGGGGTTTTAGATCAACTACGTGCTTGAAATGAGTTCTAAGGATTTTTTTTTATGTTTCTGAAATAAAGGGGTTGTAAAGCTTTGTGTTTTTTCACCTTAATGCATCCTATGCATTAAGGTGAAAAAACACCTCGCACTCTCGAGCCCCCCAGCCCCCCCCGTTTTACTTACCTGAGCCACGAAACTCTGTGGGTGCGTTCCCGCAATGGTTTCCCCCAGCTTGAGGCGGCTCTTCATTGAAGATTGATTGCAGCACAGCCATTGGCTCCTGCTGCTGTCAATAAAATCAATGACGCAGCACGCCGGGGGCGGGACGGAGTGATACACTTGGCGGCTATGGCCGCCACTGCATCATACGGGAGCACGCCCGCAAGCTAACCCCCTTGGGAGAGCGTTTTCCCAGAAGGGGGTTAGCTCTTGCGGGGAGGAGCCGAGACAGCCACCAAGGGACCCCAGAAGATGAGGATCGGGGCCACTCTGTGCAAAACTAACTGCACAGTGGAGGTAAGTATGTTATGTTTGTTATTTAAAAAAAATAAAAAAAATAATTAACCCTTAATAACTACATTTCTGGAACAGGTTGCTAGGGCCAGTGCTGCCTGGCATCTTGCAACCAGTGACAATTTACTCTCAGACAGTGAGACCGGGAGCGAGGCCTGCGCCTAGTGCAGCACTGCTGTCCCCACCCACCTCCTAAACCACTCCCCTGCCCACAGCTCGCAGCATAGGCCTGTTTAAATTTACCTGCACTGACAGCTAAAACAAAACACAACACTTAGCACATATATATTTATATATATATTGCCAAAAGTATTGGGACGCCTGCCTTTACAAGCACATGAATTTAAAGGAATCACAGTCTTAGTCCGTAGGGTTCAATATTGAGTTGGCCCACCCCTTGCAGATATAACAGCTTCAACTCTTCAGAGAAGGCTGTCCACAAGGTTTAGGAGTGTGTCTATGGGAATGTCTGACCATTCTTCCAGAAGCGCATTTGTAAGGTCAGCCACTGATGTTGGACGAGAAGCCCTGGCTCACAGTCTTCACACTAATTGATCCCAAAGGTGTTCTGTGATCTCATACAAGCGTTCCTTCGAAACTCTACTAGTGTATTGACAGTTTTACGTCTTTCAATTTGTCCTGGTGACTGTTGTCTTTATAGGAAACCCAAAATTTCACAGTTGCCACCAAAAGAGTAGGTGAGGGTAGATCTGCTGACCTCTACGACAGGGATTCCTCTGACTATAGAGCAGCTATGATCAACCAGGGTATAGTGGGACCCTAGGGTTCCTCCAGAGGTTGCTAGTAGTTCCTTGAGCTGCAGCGAGTTAACTGTCTAATGGCGTGCGAAGCAAAGCTAGTGGCATCAAAATCTATCAAGCTGTCTGTGAAGGTGGCATTCTGACCACCACTGCAAGGAGCCTTCTTCCTGCTGACCCCTAATGAATTTTTTTTTAGCAGGGGTTCCCTGAGACCCAAAAGCAGAAAGTGCAGGGTCTGAAGGAGGACCAGAGTACTGGGGTCAGCTGTCAGAGGCTACTGAATGCTGAGACCAGGGGAGGTGGAGATTAGGGTGACCACATTTCCAAACTGCGATTCAGGGACACACCCCCTCTCTCACCATCCCCCCAAAAAAGATGAGGGGGCGGGAGGAAATGTAGTCTCGGGTTGATGGGGAATTTGGCGGCAGGTTATTTGTCAGGTGAATGTACCACTTGTCACCAGATGCAGTACCACTTGCCACCCATAGCCTGCCACCAGATGCAGTACCACTTTCCACCCATGCAGTGCTGCTGTCACTCCCTCTGCATGAGCCACGTGCGTAGAAGTAAAGGAGTGGTGTCACTATCTGGCGAGTGAAGATCACACCAGTCCCTGCTGCTTGCCGCTTGGTGCCGGAGAAGGAGGAGGTGCCGAGGTGGGTGGGGAAAGCAGTGCTGCATTAGGCGCAGGCCTCGCTCCCGGTCTCACTGTCTGAGAGTAAATTGTCACTGGTTGCAAGATGCCAGGCAGTGCTGGCCCTAGCAACCTGTTCCAGAAATGTAGTTATTAGTTAGTAAGGGGTGGCTGTGTCCTCTATTTCATTCCGGGACATTGTATTGTCCCAGAATGAAGGTGCCCGGGACCCAGGACAGACATGTCTATAGGCTATCCCCTCTTCAGTCTATTATGAATGCTGCTGCCAGACTTATCCACCTTACAAACCGCTCAGTATCTGCCAAACCTCTCCTCCAATCCCTACACTGGCTTCCTATCACCCAGCGAATTAAATTCAAAATACTAACCACAACCTACAAAGCTATCCACAACTCTGCCCCAAGCTACATCACCAATCTTGTCTCTAAACATATCCCAAACCGTCCTCTCCGCTCTTCTCAAGACCTCCTACTGTCAAGCTTTCTTGTCTCTTCCTCCCATGCTCGTCTCCAGGATTTCTCCAGAGCCTCTCCCATCCTCTGGAACTCACTACCTCAACCTGTCCGGCTATCCCCTACTCTTGCTACCTTCAGGCGATCCCTGAAAACTCACCTCTTCAGGGAAGCCTATCACGTCTCCAACTAATCTTTTACCACTTCCATCAGCTCATTCCCCACAGTTACAACCTTTTGTACCACCTGCCCCACCCTATTAGATTGTAAGCTCTTCTGAGCAGGGCCCTCTTAATCCTCTTGTATTTTATTGTATTGTAACTGTTTTGTCTCCCTTTATATTGTAAAGTGCTGCGTAAACTGTTGGCGCTATATAAATCCTGTATAATAATAATAATAATAATGTCTATTGCGGGACAGTCCCGGGCAATCCGGAACACGTGGGCACCCTAGTGGAGATGAGGGGGTGCCACGTCTGCACAGAGGGGAGCAGGATCTGTAGAAGTAAATATGTCCTCTTCTATGCTGAGATGGGGGGCAGAGACAAGGGGGGGGGGGTGCCATAGCTGCAGGAGAGGTGTGAGGGTCACATGAAATGGCCTGGCTGGCCGGATTCAGCCCATGGGCCTTGTGTTTAACACGTGCTGCAGAGAATTCCTATCACTACTTGTGTTTTTGGACAGATAGTAACGGGAGATCTTCTCAACAGGACACAGACTCTATCCAAAACTAAAAACAAAAGTTTTGCCTATGCATACACTTTAAGACCCAGAACTATCTAGAACTTCTAAATAGAAATCCCCTTATTTTGAAAAATAAAAAGGTGAACAAAATTGATGACTAATCCCACGGGAAGTATCTGAACAAATAATCTCCTGTAAAGCACTAAGAATTTACTGAGTTTACCCACAGGCGTTGCAGTTAAGCCCTTCCTAATAATGACATGCATGAGTGTGCGTATCCAAAAAATCCAAACTCACTCACCTGGAAAATGTCATCACATGACCTGGCCTCACTTCGGAAAAATACACACAGGGTCCTTCTAGACCCAGTGAATAGGGAGATGCTGCTGGGATAATACATCCGCTGTGTCAGGAGCCTGCCGAACAAAAGCAGGCTAATACAGTTTTATGGCTTTTCTATATTTTATAAACGCCACAAGTGCTCTGCAGTTTTTCTTTACAATGGTGCTCATCGATGCACGTGAAGGCATTTAAGCCTCATAATGAAAATGCCAGTGCTTTTCTTTTTTTGTATGTTAATAGGTGTCTTCAACTTATTGTCTGTTAAAAATAAAATAAAAATCTCACCGTGAATAAATGCCATAAATGTGCAATGGAATAATAACATAAAATTCTATACCATTGTAAGACAAGACAGAAGTGCATATCGCATGTCTGCTAGACGTACATTGCTGGGAAGGATAAAGAGGACTCAACAATAATAGAGGGAAAGAAAAGTAAAAGAAAAACTAAAAATAATAGAATAAAAATACATAAAATGCAGTTAAAGTGGAAGTTCACCCTAATATATTTACATCCGACCAACTTCCTTATAGTTGTAAGAAGCACAGTCCGCAATTTTTTTATGCCGCACGTACCTTGTAATCCATGTTTTCAATGTGCTTCTCCCCGCGGGAGTAGGCGTTTCTATGCCTAGGGGGATTGTCATCTGGGAGGTCGGCCAGATGATTGACGGCTGTTCCCCCCCGGCGAATAAGGCCCCGCCCCCGTATTTTGTAGGCGCGCACAAGTCACGGCGTTTCCGGAAAAAGCCGAACAGAGCCGACTCACATCTCTGTATGTTCGGCTTCTTTCAGAAAGCCCGTAACGCGTGCGCGCCTACGCAAAACCGGGGGCGGGGCCTTAACTGCCGGGGGGGGGAACAGCCGTCAATCATCTGGCCGACCTCCCAGATGACAATCCCACTAGGCATAGAAACGCCTACTCCCGCGGGGAGAAGTACATTGAAAACATGGATTACAAGGTATGTAAAGGATAAAAAAAATAAAAATTACGGAATATAAGGAAGCTGGTCAGATATACATGTAAATTAGGGTGAACCTCCGCTTTAAAGTGGTACTAAAGGTTCACATTTGAAAAAATATAAAAATAACAAACATGTCATATTTGCCTCCACTGTGCAGTTAGTTTTGCACAGAGTGGCCCGATCGTCCTCTTCTGGGGTCCCACGGTGGCTCTCGCGGCTCCTCACAGCAATAGATAACCCCCTCTGGCAATCTCTTTCCTAAAGGGGTTACCTTGTGGGCGCACTTCCGTGTCATACACTCGGCGTACATAGCGACAGCCCCCTGGCTTCTCGGCTTTTCATTGGATAGATTGACAGCAGCGGGAGCCAATGGCTGCGCTATCCAATGAAGAGCCGAGAAGCCGCAGGGGAGAACGATGCAGGATCGCGCCCATGGAAGTTCGGGGCTCAGGTAAGTAAACCGGGGGCTCGGGAGGGGGGGTGGTTAAAAGTACAAGGTTTTTTTTCACCTTAATGCATAGGGTGCATTAAGGTGAAAAAACACAAAGCTTTACAACCCCTTTAAAGTGGAGGTTCACCCAAAAAGTTAATTTTTAACATTAGATTGAGGCTCATTTTGTCAAGGGGAATCGGGTGTTTTTTTTTAAATCGAAGCAGTACTTACCGTTTTAGAGATAGATCTTCTCCGCCGCTTCCGGGTATGGGCTGCGGGACTGGGCGTTCCTATTTGATTGACAGGCTTCCGACAGGCTTCCGACGGTCGCATACATCGCGTCACGATTTTCCGAAAGTAGCCGAACGTCGGTGCACAGGCGCCGTATAGAGCCGCACCGACGTTCGGCTTCCTTCGGCTACTCGTGACGCGATGTAGGAACGCCCAGTCCCGAAGACCATACCTGGAAGCGGCGGAGAAGATCTATCTCTAAAACGGTAAGTACTGCTTCGATTAAAAAAAAAACACCCGATTCAATACATTTTTTAACCACTTTGGACTTCATGACCAGGCCATTTTTTTGCGATACGGCGCTGCATTAATTTAACTGACAATTGTGTGGTCATGCAACGCTGTACCCAAATTAAATTTATGTTATTTTCTTCCCACAAATAGAGCTTTTTTTTTGGTGGTATTTGATCATCTCTTCGTTTTTATTTTTTGCACTATAAACAAAAAGAAAACCGACAATTTTGTATAAAAAACAATATTCTTTACTTTCTTCTATAAAACATATCCAATTAAAATCAAATAAAAAATCAAATGTCCTCATAAATTAAGGCCAATATGTATTCTGCTACATGTTTTTGGTAAAAAATTGGTTTACACAAGTGTTAGCTACAAACTATAGGATATATATTGGATTTTTTTTTTAACTACTGTGATATTGCGGCAGACAATCAGACACTAATGCCCCGTACACACGGTCGGAATCTCCGCTAGCAATAGTCCGATGTGAGCTTTTTGTTGGAAATTCCAACTGTGTGTATGCTACATCTGACTTTTCCTGGCGGAATTTCTGCCAGCAAAAGTTTGAGAGCTGGTTCTCTATTTTTCCGACGGAAAAAATTCCTATCAAAAATCCGATCGTCTGTAGCAATTCCAACACACAAAATTCAGATGCATGCTCGAAAACAATTTGACGCATGCTCGGAAGCATTGAACTTGTCACTGCGTTCTTGACGGACAAAGTTCAGAGAACTTTTGTGTGACCCTGTGTATGCAAGCCAAGCTTGAGTGGAATTCCGTCTGAAAAACCATCCAAGGTTTTTCCGACGGAAAATCCGATCGTGTGTACGGGGCATAACTGACACTTCTGGCACTTTTTGGGAACCAGTAACACTAATACAGTAATCAGTGATAAAAATATGCACTTTTGCCCTGTACACATGGCCGGGATTCTCGTCAGGAAAAGCAAAGTTTTTTTCCTGGCAAGATTTTCTTCCTGGCCGAGTGTACGCACCTGCTCGTCACATTCAATGCCGTTGCAGCCATCTTGATTCACCCTACCTATGCCTTATGCCGTGTACACACGGTTGTTTTTTGTGATGAAAAAAAACTTAATTTTTTCTCATGAAAAAAACAACGTTTTTCAAACTTCATTTTAAAAAACGACATTGCCTACACACCATCGTTTTTTCAAAATGCTCTAGCAAAGCGCGGTTACGTTCAGCACATATGGCGGCACTCTGTTCCATTCAAGCTCACGTCATAACTTGCTTCTGAGCATGCGCGGGTTTAAAAACATTGTTTTAAATGTCGTTTTAGCCCACACACGGTCAATTTTTATGTCACAAAAAACTACGTTTTGAAAAACGACATAAAAAATTGAAGCATGCTCGAATTTTTTTCTGGTCGTTTTTCAGAAGACATAAAACAACGTTTTCCCCACACACGGTCATTTTAAATGACGTTTTTAAAAATGTAGTTTTTTTCATCACAAAAAACGACCGTGTGTACGCGGCATAAGAAGTCATTTCGAGCATGCACGGGTTTCCACGGAGACAGGTAAGTATACACACACTCGGGTTTCTCGGCAGGAAAACACTTCCGAGAATCTCACGACGAGAAAATAGAGAGCAGGTTTTCTATTTATCTCGTCTAGATTCTGGGCAGTTTTCTTGATGAGAAACCTCAAAGCCTCGTACACACGCTCGGTGTACTCGGCAAGAAAAGTTTGTCAGCAGTTTTCTTGCCGAGAAAACCGTGCGTGTGTACGAGGCTTGTCACTGTACTAATGACACTGGCGGGGGAGGGGTTAAACATCTAGGGCGATCAAAGGTTTAAATGTTTGCCTAACCAGTGTTTCGTGTACACTGTGTGCTGTTTTCACTATGGGAAAAAATAGATTTCAGTCCCTGCAGGAACACAGCATCCAACCCCCCTGTCAGAATAGTGATCTGCCTTGTTTAAATAGGCAGATCGATGTTCTGTGTTCTTTACCATTGATCGGCGGGTGCCAGAGGACATTGAGTGCCTAGCACCCACAGATCGGCTTCTGCTATGAATGATAACAGCAGAAGTGGCCCCCTGCTGGCAGAAATGCCAAATCACGTATATATACATGATCTGGCACAGAGCTGCCGCCCTGTAGCCATAAACCTGCTATAGGGCAGTGAGCAAGTGGTTAATGGTAACTTCAAGCTATAAGTAAAATCATTCAGTCCACTGCTTGTACTATCCATACAACACTTGATTTGCGCTGCTCTGAGTTTTATATATAAATTCAGAAGATACTTTACTAGGTACACCTGCTCTGGAAATAGACAAACAGTGAATCATGTGGCATGCAAACATGGTCAAGAGGTTCAGCTGTCCCCTGACCGATCATTAGGATGGTGCATGATCGAAGTGACTCTTAGCGCCACCTAAACAAATTGCTGACCTTCTGGGATTTTCAAGTGCTACAGTCTTTAGAGCTTAATGAGTTTTGGGCAAAAAATGAAAAACATCCAGGGTGTGAACAAGATTCCTCATTAAAATGTATGTTAACCTAAAATATAAAAGTTGGGGGCTACTTTTCCTTATCTCCCACCTAAATATATTTGTTCTTTTTACTTATAGAAGACACCACAGCATAGTAAATGTTACGGAACCATGAACCAGACGTACAACAAGAGATAAGTGAAAATAAGAAGGCTTTATTGAAAATCAAGCTGTAAAGCAAAAGTCCAACGGATGGTGAAACCAGAGGTCAGGAACCAGAAGGGTAGTCAGACGAAGCCAGGATCAGGAACCAGCAGGGAAGTCAGACGAAGCCAGGATCAGGAACCAGCAGAGAAGTCAGACGAAGCCAGGATCAGAACCAGAAGCAGCAGCAGTCTTAGAAGCATGTGCACACAGGAGGACCAAGCAAGGAACTGAAGTCACAGACCTCCTATATATGTGAGCCAGGTATCCGGCTCCTCCCAGTGGGAAGGAGGAGCCGCAGGGTGGGAGGCTACAAGAGACCTAGAAACCAAGATGGCCGCCAGCACATGTCAAACGAAGGAGACAGGAGAGAGGTAAGACCATGACAGTACCTCCCCCTCAAGGGCCCCTCCTCCGCAGTGCAAAAAACGGTTTCTGAGGGAAGCGTGCGTGGAAGGCTCGGAGCAAGGCAGGAGCATGGACATCTGCGGAGGGAACCCAGGAACGCTCCTCAGGACCATAACCACGCCAGTGGACCAAAAACTGCACCCGACCGCGGACCAGGCGTGAGTCCAGGATATTGCTCACCTCATACTCCTCGTGATTGCCCACTTGGACCGGACGAGGCCGAGGAACCGAGGAAGTGAAGCGATTGCACACCAGTGGCTTCAACAGGGAGACATGAAACACGTTGGAGATCCGCATGCCAGGTGGAAGCGCAAGGGCATAGGCTACTGGGTTTACCCTGCGAAGCACTCGGAAGGGACCAACAAAGCGAGGAGCCAGCTTGGGAGTGGGCACTCGAAGGTTGAGGTTGCGGGTGGACAACCATACACGGTCTCCGACCTGGTAGGAAGGAGCAGACGCTCGTCTGCGATCAGCCTGGAGCTTCTGGCGTTGCGCAGAGACCTCAAGGGACTTCTGGATCTGTACCCAAGAAGCACGTAGGACGGAAAGGTGATCCTCCACAGCCGGAATATCCTGGGGAGAGAATGCCTCCGGTAACACGGCAGGTTGGAACCCATAATTGGCCATGAAGGGAGACGTCCCAGAGGAAGAGTTCACCGCCGTGTTCCTGGCAAACTCAGCCCAAGGCAGGAGGTCAACCCAGTTGTCTTGGTGATCGGAGACATAGCAACGAAGGAATTGCTCCAAGGCCTGATTGGATCGTTCTGCGGCCCCATTGGACTGAGGGTGGTAGGCCGAGGAGAAGGAGAGATGAATCCCCAACTGGGAGCAAAAGGCGCGCCAGAACCTGGACACAAACTGACTCCCCCGATCCGACACAATCTCCTTGGGCAAACCGTGCAACCGGAAGACCTCCCTGGCAAAAATCGTGGCCAACTCTTGTGCAGAGGGTAACTTCTTGAGAGGAACACAGTGGCACATTTTGGAAAACCGATCCACAATCATGAGAATGACCGTATGGCCTCGGGATGCAGGGAGGTCCACGATGAAATCCATCCCCAGGTGTGACCATGGGCGGTCCCCGGTGGCTATGGGTTGCAGAAGACCCAACGGAAGGTGCCGAGGGGACTTACTCTGGGCACAAACGGAGCATGCCGCTACATATGCGGCGATGTCGGAACGTAGGGAAGGCCACCAGAACAGACGTTAAACAGCCCAGGACAGCTGATTCTTTCCAGGATGCCCCGCGGTCTTGGAGTTATGGTAGGTTCGCAACAACCGAGTGCGCAACTCCTCAGGCACAAAACATCTGCCGTTGGGTCTCCCAGAGGGAGCACCAGATTGAGCCGCCAAAATCTGCTCACCCAGGGGAGAGGTCAGGCTGGTGCGAATGGCGGCCAGGATTTGATTCGGAGGTATGACCGAAGTCGGAATCGATTCCTCCCTGGACAGCTCGGAGTACTGCCGTGATAAGGCATCCGCCCTGATGTTCTTGGAACCGGGTAGGTAGGAGACCACGTAATTAAAACGTGACAGGAACAGAGCCCATCTGGCCTGACGTGGTGTCAATCTCTTGGCCTCAGAAAGGTAGGTCAGATTCTTGTGGTCCGTCAGGATGAGAACCGGAACCACCGAGCCCTCGAGCAAGTGCCTCCATTCTTTAAGGGCCTGCACGATGGCCAATAACTCCCTGTCACCAATCTGATAGTTGCATTCCGCGGGAGACAGTTTCCGGGAGTAAAACCCACAAGGAAGCAGAGGACCCTCTGGTGTTCTACGCTGAGACAGAAGAGCGCCTACTCCCGTCTCAGACGCGTCCACCTCGAGGACAAAGGGCAACCCAGGGTTGGGATGCGACAGAATCGGAGCCGACACAAAGGCGGACTTTAGGGCCTCAAAAGCTCGGATGGCCTCGAGCGGCCAGACCTGGGAATTACTGCCCTTCCTGGTCAGATCCGTGAGAGGCTTGGCCAGCATGGAAAAGTCCCTGATGAACTTCCGATAATAATTGGCGAAGCCCAAAAAGCGCTGCAGGGAACGAAGACCACTGGGCTGGGGCCACTGTAAGACAGCCGAGACCTTCTCAGGATCCATGGAGAACCCCTCAGCAGAAATGATGTAACCTAGGAAGGTTACCTGGGATCGGTGAAATTCGCATTTCTCAAGCTTACCGAACAGCTTGTTCTCTCGTAACCGTTGCAACACTCGTTTGACATCCATAATGTGGGCCTCCATGGATTCAGAATATACCAAGATGTCATCCAAATAGACCACCACACACTGCTGCAACAGGTCACGGAAAACATCGTTGATGAATTCCTGAAAGACTGCGGGCGCATTGCACAACCCAAAGGGCATAACCAAGGATTCATAATGACCGGTCCTGGTGTTAAACGCGGTCTTCCACTCATCGCCCGCCTTGATCCTTACCAGGTTATATGCCGCCCTCAGGTCGAGTTCGGTAAAGACCGTGGCCCCTTTCAGGCGATCGAACAGCTCTGAAATCAAGGGTATCGGGTAAGCGTTCTTGATCGTGATGCGATTGAGACCCCTGTAATCGATGCAAGGCCTCAACTCACCGCCCTTCTTTTTCACAAAGAAAAATCCAGCCCCTGCCGGGGACGAGGATTTGCGAATGTGACCACGGGACAGCGCCTCCATCACGTACTCCTCCATGGCCTCATTCTCCGCAACCGACAGTGGATAGACCCTGCCGCGAGGAGGAACGGCACCAGGTTGTAACTCTATGGCACAATCATAGGGGCGGTGCGGAGGTAGGGCAACTGCGCGTACCTTATCGAATACATCCCGGTACTCCTCGTATTCAGGAGGCAACAGAGAGTCCGAGGAAGTACACAGCAACTTGACAGGCCCATGGATGCACTTAGCCCCACACTGTGGTGACCATGAGAGGATCTCGGCCGATCTCCAGTCGAAAGTCGGATTATGCTTCTGGAGCCAGGGGTACCCCAAGACCACCGAGTAGTGTGGAGACGAAATAACTTGGAAGCAGACCGACTCTCTGTGAGCGACACCAATGGCTATCCCCACTGGAAGGGTCTCATGAGTCACGTGTGACAGCTGGAGGGGTCTGCCGTCTATTGCCTCTAGAGCCAGCAGGGAACCTCGAGCCTGTAGAGGAATGGAATTGGCGGCAGCGAACTCACTATCAATGAAAAAACCACCAGCACCAGAGTCCACCAACGCCTGGGTCGTCACCGAGCCCCCGACCCAGGAGAGGACAACAGTGATCAGTGGTTTATCAACACGGGAAACCGGGGACGAGGAGACTCCACCCAAGATCTGCCCCCGACAGGATCTCAGGTGAGAGCGTTTCCCGGACGGTTCGGACATGCCAACCGAAAATGCCCACCGAGACCACAGTACATGCATCGGCCCTCGCGTCTCCGGAGTACCCTCTCCCCCTCGGACAGGCGAGCAAACCCCAGCTGCATGGGTTCACTCCCAGACAAGTCAACACCAGGAGGCGTGGGAGGAGAGGGAGGCACGGGTGGGACAGCAAAAGTAGGCGCCAAACTGTTAGGAGGCCTCCGTAGGCGCTCCTTAAAGGAAGGTCTCTCCCTGAGTCTGGTGTCAATCAAAATCAGGAAAGAAATAAGAGCCTCGAGCTCCACTGGTAGGTCCTTAGCTGCAACCTCATCCTTCAAGGCATCCGAGAGACCATGAGAGAAAGCAGCGACCAGAGCCTCATTATTCCAACCTACCTCTGCTGCCAGGGTACGAAACTCAATGGCGTATTCGGCTACGGATCGTGAACCCTGTCTGACGGACATAAGGAGCTTCGCAGCAGAGGCGGCGCGAGCCGGCACATCGAATACCTTCCGAAGAGAAGCAACAAAACCGGAAAACTCGGCAACCACCGGATTGTTGTTCTCCCATAAAGGGCTGGCCCAGGCCAAGGCCTTGTCCGAGAGCAGCGAGATCAAGAAGCCCACCTTTGATCTCTCAATGGGAAAGGCATGTGGCAGCAACTCGAAATAAATGCCCACTTGGTTAAGGAAACCTCGGCACTGAGTTGGCTCTCCCCCAAATCGTTGTGGAAGGGGGGCAGAACCGGACATACCCCGAAACACCGCAGGCGCAACATCAGGTGTCGGGGTAGACTCTGGCGCAACAACCGGAGCGGCAGTAGGAGCGGGCCCAGGAGCGACAACCGACCCATCGGCAACGGGAGCGACATGAGCCGTGCGTTCAAGCAGGGTTTGCAACGCCACGGCGAACTGACCCAACAGGGACTCCAGCTGATCAAGTCTGGCAACCAGCGTGGGTAGCGAGGATGGCTCTGTACCGTCAAAATTCATGGCTTGGTCCTAATGTTACGGAACCATGAACCAGACGTACAACAAGAGATAAGTGAAAATAAGAAGGCTTTATTGAAAATCAAGCTGTAAAGCAAAAGTCCAACGGATGGTGAAACCAGAGGTCAGGAACCAGAAGGGTAGTCAGACGAAGCCAGGATCAGGAACCAGCAGGGAAGTCAGACGAAGCCAGGATCAGGAACCAGCAGAGAAGTCAGACGAAGCCAGGATCAGAACCAGAAGCAGCAGCAGTCTTAGAAGCATGTGCACACAGGAGGACCAAGCAAGGAACTGAAGTCACAGACCTCCTATATATGTGAGCCAGGTATCCGGCTCCTCCCAGTGGGAAGGAGGAGCCGCAGGGTGGGAGGCTACAAGAGACCTAGAAACCAAGATGGCCGCCAGCACATGTCAAACGAAGGAGACAGGAGAGAGGTAAGACCATGACAGTAAATATCTGGTGATCCTGCCAGTTCCTCTGAAAAAAAAGCCCTTCCTGTTTATTCGTGACCATGCTAAGTATAGAAGTAGATCCATGATGCAAAACTTGTCCCAGGATCAGTTAATGTGCATGACTACTGGTTATCACTAGTAATCTCTGCCTCTACTCCTAGGTATAGCGGTATAGAGCAGTGTTTCTCAACTCCAGTCCTCGGGGCGCACCAACAGGTCATGTTTTCAGGCTTTCCATTATTGTGCACAGGTGATTTTATCAGTTTCACTGCCTTAGTAATTACCACAGCAGTTTGATCTGAGGGAAATCCTGAAAACATGACCTGTTGGTGCGCCCCGAGGACTGGAGTTGAGAAACACTGGTATAGAGGTTATAACAGGATGGGTAATCACTACTACAGTGATCACTGTCAGCTTCCAGGTCCTCTGTCAAGCAACTTGCTGCTGCTTAATTAACACAAGAGTATACTTGATCAACACAGGATTCACTGACTGGACAAGGAGGAAGAGGAGCCAAAACACATTGACTTAATTCTGCTATGAATCCACTTTATTATTAAATTACCTTGGACTCTTGGACATTTGTTTGCAACCTGACCACACCCACAGTTGTGTCTTGGCGCCACTATATTGCCACTTACCATTTTTCTTGGGTGGGTGCAAAAAAATCACCAGCACCGGGTGCCAGATGTGCTAGCTATGCCACTGGTTTGGACCCCCCACCCAAGGAAGCATCACCACCTCACCCCACCTCACAAAACACATATGTCAATGTCTACGGCCAATGCGAATGGAAGTAATTTGACTTACTGGTATGGGTTTTAATTTTTTTTCACCTTGTAGAAGGACAATACAGCTCTTGGGAAGAATACACAAACTCCATGCTGCTAATGTGGGTGGAACTGAATCTAGGACCCAGAACGGTGAAGCATCACCAATGACTACTCAGTAATTCCCAATGAATAACTTAACTATACATTTGATTAATCCTTAATCCATGGAACATGACTCTTCTTGTTAAAGGGTCAGTCCACCCAAAATGGATACTTATTTATAGGTGGATCCTGGTGAGTAAGAACCTGTCTTCTTATATGTCTTGCACAATCCAACAGTAAGTTCTCTCTGCCATATCTCAGTTTTTGATGTTTTCACCCACCTTTGCTTGTTCTGTCGCATGCCCAATAATATAAAATAATAATATTTCCTGGACAAGCACATTGCAATCTACCAACATAAAATACTAAAGATGTTTACTATAGGCACGTTGAGAAAATAATACTAGTAAAAATTTTCTTGAAAATAGTTTTACTTACAGAACTGTACTTAAAAATGTTTTAGCAATTTTGCAGTGACCTTCTAGAGCTCTTATTTAACCGATGTCTCCAAGAGACCTGTTAAGCAGAGAGCATATTTCTGCCAAATAATAATGAAGCACTTAGGCCCATCTGTTTGCATTTAGTTTGTTAAAACAGAAACAACTGTAATGTAGAGTTATTTGCAAACACAGATGAACTTCACATGTGGTGTTGTGAGATTTATCTACATAGGTGATCTACACTGACTCGTCTTTCTAACTATGGAAAGGAGAGGCTTCAAGGACCTTCGGTGCAACCATGGTGATGCTACTATATATTAAGGGTTTTTGGGGGGGTTTAAATATTTAAAAACGGCTTGTTCAATTCCATTTAAAGGCCATCTCCAAGCAAAGTCGGATCCCCTTTCATTCATTTATCAGCTTTAAGAAAAAAAACTCATTACTCACCTAATTCCACTATCCATGTCCATCACTGAACCTGCATTCCGTGAATGACGAAGGTGTTCTAGTACCAAAGGTAATCCACCAATGGATAGTCGTTAGCAGTGGCGGTACGTCCATAAAGGGCGCAGGAGCGCCACCCCCTCTCTCCTGCACCGCTCTAATCACCATAGATAGATTCATGCATTGCATGGTCGCTGCTGACACCCCTTATTCAGGTGTCGTCCCCTTTTCGAAAAATGAAGTTCAATGCTTCCGAGCATGCGTCGACTTGATTCTGAGCATGGACATTAACCGATGGACGTACCCACAGATGATCATTTTTTTCTATCGGTTAGTTAACCATCAGATGATTTTAAAACAAGTTCCTCGTTTTTTAACCGATGGATAAATAACCAATGGGGCCCACACACGATCGGTTAGTCTGAGGAAAACGGTCCATCAGACCGTTTTCCTCAGACAAACCGATCTTGTGTACGCGGCATAATAGGCGCCCAAAAATGTGAAAAGCGGGCACCATGCTGGCCGTTCGCTGTTCACTCAGCTGTGTGTTAGCAAAGCGAAAGGAATTCGCCTCTTAGCCAATCAGGTTGCCAGGTCTGTTATTGGTCACCTGATTGGCTGAAACATTAGGCGCTGTGATTGGACGCCTGACAGAGGACAGAAAAAGACATGGAGGACGCGCAGGAGACTGCGGCTGACCCGCTCCGAGACAGGTAAGTGCCGGGCAGCATCTGATAGGGCACACTAGCGGCATCTGATGGGGCACGTTAGCGGCATCTGATAGGGCATACTGGCGACATCTGATGGGGCACACTGGCAGCATCTGATGGGACACAGTAGCGACAATTGATGGGCACACTGGTAGCATCTGATGGGACACAGTAGCGACAATTGATGGGCACACTGGCAGCATCTGATGGGGCACAGTAGAGGCAATTCATGGGAACACTGGCAGCATTTGATGGGGCACAGTAGCGGCAATTGATGGTCACAGTGTCAGCAATTGATGGGCACAGTGGCTGTGTTTGATGGGCACAGTGGCTGCGTTTGATGGGCACAGTGATGGCAATTTATGGGTACGGTGGCTGTATTTGATGGCACAGTGGCTGGGTTTGATGGCACAGTGGCTGCATTTGATGGCACAGTGGCTGCATTTGATGGCACAGTGGCTGCATTTGATGGCACAGTGGCTGTGTTTGATGGCACAGTGGCTGTGTTTGATGGTACAGTAGCTGCATTTGATGGGCACAGTGCCTGCAATTGATGTTTTTTTTTTTTCAGTTTATTTGCACCCCCCCTCAAAAAAAAAATTTGGAGCACCAGCCGCCGCTGGTCGTTAGCAAGTGTACATATCATTTAGGGCACAATGCGGTCACCCTAATTAAAATCCCCCTTCTCTACAGTGAAGAAGATAGAACACTCAGGACATGGTGTGTCACGTGACCATGTGTTTTGGTTAGAAAAAGGGCTTCCAGCTTAGTTTTTTTTACATACTTAGGGGAACAAAGGGTGGTGGGCCAGTTTTCCCTGTTTAGTCTATGAGCTAAAAGCATAAATACTCTACCTCAATTCTAGCTTCCCTAGCAGATGATATTTTCAGCAGGTAACATATGTTAGAGGGCCCTTGATGGCCTCTTGTATGACCCAGGACCACGGACTGAATTTAACGCTTGCTGTGAGGAGCTGGAAGGGATGGTACTTACAGTATGACTTAGTGCTGACTGCTTTTCAGCTTTAACGATAGTTAAAATTTAAAATTAAATGTTAAAAGGTCCAAAGAGCAGATCCTATTTGCTTGATGCACCTGTTTTTTCTTTCAGATTTTGCTGAATTGTATCAGTTCACCTCACTCCTTTTTTTTGGTAATCTGGAGATCAGTAAGAACAATTTTTAATATCACTACAATATATATTAATATAGCTTCAGCTAGGCCTGTTTTAAACTGTGGCTGGGGGGGGGGGGGGGGGGCTTAGAGTAGGCTGGAAAAAAAAAAAAAAAAAGAGTAGGCTGGTGACAGCTAGTTTCACCTTTTCGGTTACCTCCCTTCTGTTTCTAGAGGCTTCTAAAAAGAAGGAGTGGAAGAGAGGTGGAGCTGTCTGTGGTGTTTCGAGGAGCCCTGACCAATCCCCAATTTCGATTGGCAAGGGGCAGGCCTCCTAAAATACCCAGGGTCAGCCCAGCTGGGGAGGAGTTGTTCGGGAAGAAGAACTGGAGATGGAGTGTTAGGCTGTCGGGGCCTTAGAGGGAGCCCTCCAGTCTGAGGGGGGGTGACAATGGGATGGGGCCCAGAGCTTTGAAGGAACCCTACACAACCCAAGGGGTGTCCTGAACAAGAGCAGGAAAGAACAGCGTAGAATACTGCTGGGCAAGTCTTTAGGAGGGGTCCATCAGGTTTCGGTAAGTCACAGGCACAGACGGGAGAGCTGGGAGAGACATGCCCTAGAGCAGGGATATTCAATTAGCGGACCTCCAGCTGTTGCAAAACTACAAGTTCCATCATGCCTCTGCCTCTGGGTGTCATGCTTGTGGCTGTCAGAGTCTTGCTATGCCTCGTAGGACTTGTAGTTCAGCAACAGCTGGAGGTCCGCTAATTGCATATCCCTGCCCTAGAGGACTGGGAGGCAGTCAGAGATGGATGTAGAGCCAGCGGGAGAGACTGTGATGTTACTGGCAAAGTTGGGCTGCTGCAGCTCAGAGAGCTGTCAGGGTCTGCAAAGGGCTGACTGGGATCAGTAGTCCACCAAAAAGGTCAGCTAGCAATAATGACTTTCCCTATTTTTGTTGCTACACTAAAGGGTCCTGCGGTCCCTGCCTGTAATAAGGAACTTTGCTAAGGCCTAACCAGAGTTAGGCCTAACCATGTGCTAGCTGAGCCTTAAGAATGTGCTGGTGGGAGAAGGAGAGATAGTCTGCAGCAAGTGTTGTGCTGGAGGAGAATATCTGAATTGTCCCATACCATGCAACAATCATTTCCTGGGCATCCCATACATTTCTTATCCCCATTCAAGTTCTAATCCCTCAATAAAACACAAACAAAAGCTGATGGACTTGATCATTGTCTTGGAGTGTCTGGAAGTGAATGCCAGTCTGGGCAGGGTGACAGGTGGAACAACTACATTCTGCAGCCCCTACAGGCGTACTGCTACATACGTTTTTATTGTTAAAGTTAAAATGTATCCGTAAACTCAATCAAAAGTGAGCTTACATTTGTACTGTCAGTATATTTCTATATGCCCCTACCCATACATTACCATATGCCATTTCCTATGTATACATAAGGATCTCAAGTACTTGCAACAGGTTCAACTAATAATCTTCCAGGTAGTCAGCACAGAAAAGCTGGGAATGTGTCACAGAACATCTGATTCTTAATGCAGTAATGAGACTGTGCATCATATTTGCTTTTGAATTCCAGTGCAGGCCTAGAAAAAACTGCCCCATGGGACTGCAGGGGAAATGAGGGCATACAAGCAGGCTTGAGTAATTGTAGTTCCTCCTGAGTGTATAAAAGCATACCTCCCAACTGTCCCTGATTTGGTGGGACTGTCCCTGATTTGGAGCAATGTCCCTCTGTCCCTCATTCTCCTCATTTGTCCCTCATTTTGCTCTGATCTATATAGTTGTATATAAAATGCACTTTGTATCTATCAAAAAGTGTTTTCCAGTGCTAAATCTTTCACCTGAGTTCTAAATTGCTGAATTTGTAAATTCCATAAGCCAATATAAAGGAATAGTAGTGGTAAAAAAAGCACTTGTGGGTTTAACCAATCTTGTTTTTTTGTACAATTCTCCTTTAAGGGGGCATGGCAAGGGGTGTGTCCTATGCCTGCATACTTTTGCTGACAGGTGTCCCTCATTCCCATCTCAAAAAGTTGGGATGTATGTAAAAGGGAGGCTTAGTTCAGTTTGATAGGGAGTGTCATAGCAAAATTAATAACGCACGTACATAATTAATAATCAGCGATTCATAAAAATATTAATATCGCACGTAACTAATTAAAGTAAACTATGAAAACCTTTTTGTCTATATAAAAATTAAAGCAAAGAATATCGCTGCGGAAAAGGGAAAAGTATTACATTTATTGATACATAGAAGAAACTTGTATTACTCTAATATTTACAACTATAACATCACACAATTATACAAACAATAAGATGGCTCAAGACAATTCATAGGAGAAGAAAAGTTACAGAGATTAAGCTAAGGGAGAGAGAGAGAGAGAGAGAGAGAGAGAGAGAGAGAGAGAGAGAGAGAGAGAGAGAGAGAGAGACAGAGAGACAGAGAGACAGAGAGATAGAGAGAGAGAGAGAGAGGGAGAGAGAGAGAGAGAGAGAAAAAGAGAAAATATATTTACAGAGTACTTCACCAAATTTTCCCAATCAGCTCATGATCCAGTCTGTGTCTCAGTCAAGCTAGCACTGTTTTTTTATACCCTCTAAGAATTAAGAAAAAAACCCTCTACTATGATTGGTTGTCCTTTTCAGGATGGCAATTAAGGACCCCCGACCCACCCAGTATCATGTCCCATTGTGGCCTGTAATTAGACAAAGGATGAAAGGAATCTCTTTTAATATACACACCCACACCTGGTATTATTATCTGATTAACACAGTCCTAAATTTGGTCCTCAAACAGGAGATGACAGGAAATTCTTGTACTTCAATGAGAGGACACTTCTTATCAGATCCCCATCCCTTTGAGATAACCTCCCTATGCTAATATAGGTTTATAGTCCTTTTGTTCGTTGAACTCTAACAACGAGTCACTCTGTTGACTAAGAAAAACAGGACAGTCGACCAACGACATCTCAGTCTCATTAATAAGAAAAGCCTTATAAAAGAATGACATATACATCTTCATATAAATCTTATAAATATGGTTTTGAAAAGTCTCTACCACAGTTCCCCCTGAAGTTCATTCTTGAACTTATGTCCTCCTTCAATGATCCGGTACCCACCCACGACGGCCCAGACGCCCCGACCCTTCCCCCACCACCACTGCGGCCTTTTCCTTTCTTGAACTCGCCGTAACTCATCAAGGTAGACTAGAGACAGTCCTGGTACCTTTGAGACTTCCGATCCGAACCCTGAGTGTCTGTACTGCAATGTTTCATCGCCCCTCTGCATTGGAGGAGTGGAATTCCAACATTGATGGCGGGATCCTTATATTTAGTCCTGTATCTTGGAAAGATGGTGTTCTGATTGTCACCATTGGATCGGACCGCGAGGCAGCACTTTTCCAGCATGGTGAAGAAGGGTTTCGGAGTGTCTTATTCATGGCACGTTTGTCTTCTAAAAGAAAAATGACTTGGTTGTCGTTGTTTCTTCAGGTGGTGGTTGGGTGGGCCTCCAGACAGTCATGTATGAATACAAAAGGAGAAAGGAGAACGTCAGTGTACAGTTATTGGAGGAATGTCAGACAGGAGCCGTGGGGTGGCCTTTATAACTATAAAGCCGTAGATAGAATTACTTTAAGACATGAAAACCTGGATGTCCAGGGATACAATATGGCACTGGCGGGCAGGAATGCTCACGTGCCTTAAAAACAAAATATGACTGAAGTTCTAGTTACATTATCCTGAGAAGATGTATGATGGAAGCCAAAAATAAAAACTTAGAGAGCATAAAATTAAAGGAGGAAAGGAAGAGAGGTGAGTAATGAAAAAGAATATGGAGAATAGAAAAAAACAAAAAATAAAAACTACAGATTTAATGCTGCTCCAACCAAGCTCTCCAGTTTAGATTCCACTTTCGATTGTTAAAGCGCATTGAATCGGTATTCAAAAAACGTAATAAAAAATAAAAAAAAAAAATAGAACATTGTTCCGTTCAAAAAAACGACTCCTCTCTCTTACTAGTAATTGGTGGTATTTTTGCTGGTCAGGTACACAGATAATAACGAGAGAGAGATGATTTAAATTTGTAGACTTTGGGTAAACCTGACCGCACGTTATTATTAGGCAAATTGAAGAGGCTTATTCCTAGATCAACAGGAAAAAAAAAATATAGTTCTAGGGTCCTCTCTTAAAAAAAAACAAGAACAAAACACAAAAAAACAAACAAAAAAAATAGACTCTTCTGCCCTATTGGTGATCAACAGGTGATCATGATCATGGTCACTTAATAATGTACAAGTCGGGTTAAAAACAAAAATAAAAAATATTAAAAAGGAGCGACTAAACAATGGTTGCCAAGAAACTTTTTAGAATTTAGTCCAACCCGACTGTACTTCTTACTAAAAAATTTTTTAGAGGCTCTTCCCCAAACCAAAGGAAAATAATAAAAAATAATATATAGTTCTCCAACAAGAGGGCAATTAAAAACACTGCATTATTTACTATTTTCCTCTTCCAGGTCTATGCACTACTCCCCCCTTCAGGTGGAAAAAGTTCAAACCTTTTGGAACTTTTCTCACCTGAATGAAATAAGAGGAAAAAAATAACTAAATAAAAATAATAATGAAAAACTTTAAAAAAATTAAAAGTAAAAAAATTATAACCATAACCCTTCAGGGAGAAAAATGAGAGAAAAAAATATAAAAATTAAAACGGACAACAAAAAACTGATAAAAATGAGAAATGAGAAAAAAATGTATTCAAAATTACTAAAAATTGATATAAAAACGAGAAAGAAAAAAATGAAGAAGAAAAAAAACTTTTACAAAAAAAAAAAAAATAAAATGTATAAAAATTAAAAGTAAAAAATTGTAATGGATAAAAAATGAGTACAAAAATAAAAATAAAAAATAGAAATAAAAAATTACTAAAAATTATTACACGAACATGATAAAAATTTAAACTAGGAGTATAAAAAAACGGTACATTTGTACTGGTCTGGATTGGAACTGGCTTCTTCAGAAATTTGTTTCTGAGTTAGTGGCTTTTCCTTGAGAGAAGATACCTTGTTGAGGTGCACATTCTCATAGTTTTGGCGTTCATTCTCCTGATAGTAATGCACATCATTACTTGCATCAGGGAGAGCAGTAGAGCTACACAGATTAGGACAACGACAGGGTGGAGCAAAATGTTTAGGAACGCTGACGCGTTAGGACTATACCCAAATATACTTTCCCACCAGGAAATCTTAGCGTCTTCCTCTAAAGCGTGGGATACTTGGATCAACTTATTTTGATCATGGGTGAGTCGTATAGTGGCTTGTTTCTCAGCATCTTTCAGCACATTTAATATTTCATCCTGTTGTCCAAAATCTACCAGCCAAGCCTTTAACTCAGCCCCAAATCCCAGAGGAAGTTTCTGTAGATGTATGGGGGTGTCAGGTTTGATATCAAGCCTTTTCTCTGGGGTAATAGGGGTACGTCCTTGTGTCCCGGCTATATCTATTCCCAGGACCGGGGAAGATGTACAGTAGACTCCCTGAGGTAATGTACCCCGTTGAGTACAGTTCAACCCGTAGGCCGAATATAGAGCATCATTGGACATTTGATACCAGCACCAATACCCTTGCCCCAAGTATTTTACATAAGGTTGGGACAATTCCTCGGCATCCATGAGACATGACCCTTCTTTGTGCCAGCATTGTTGTCTCATGATCCTATCCTGTTTCCCTTGACACAATACCACCCCTTCCTTCCTCCAGCACCCATCCGTATCAATCATTTGAGGTTGTTTGGACTCATAAACCATCAGATCATGATGGACTCGGGGGTGTAACACGGTAGCCCGCTATCTGTCCGGTGAACTTCTGTTTCATTATCTCAGACAATGAGGCAGTAGCATCAATATGAGCATGTTGTAGATTTTCAAGAATATGATTCACATCTAGCTGCCCCTCAACCCCTTCCCCAACCTGCTGTGCCAACCTACCTAGCTTGTTTATGAGTACCTCTAAATCCCTTGAGACGGGCCTTTTTATTCACACCTTGCACAAACTGTTGGCACCATTTAAATCCTGTTGCCCGAAGTTTAACTACCTAACTTTTAATTCCTCCCCGAATCCCAACGGAAGTTTCAATAAGTGTAAAGGGGATGTCAGGTTTGCTATAAAACCTTTCTTCAGGGCAACTCGGGGTGTAACCCGGGGTTCCGTCTATATCCATCCCAAGGACAAGAGAATAGGTACAATAGACTCCCCGAGGTAGCGTGCCCAGCTTGGTACAGTTCAACCTAGTGCTGATAACCGTGCATCATTAGACATGTGATACCATCATTCGGTATTGAGTCCCACAGCACATATACCATTGAAACAATGACAAAACCCACAAAAACTCCATCCCTGTGACTTGATTTCAGTGACCATGCCCCACTACCACCAGGTAGGTCCAAGGAACACCCTAGTTCCATGACTAACACCCCATCGGTATCCTCTAGGACAAAGAAACAAAACCCGCCTATGTCCTAAATTATACCTAGGTGTTTCCTCCCCCGTAATGATCTTCCCATCCAGAACCCACAGTGAAATACCTTCCCAACATTCCTCCTTCACTACCGGGTATTGACCTGGAATGCAAAAGACATCGTGGTCACACTTCTGACAGGGGGAAATATCAACCTGCTCTCAGCTTCCGTGCCCTCTGATCACATGTGGGTCACTTAGCCCCAAATGCACCAAGATAGAATCCCCAGTCAGTAAGCTCATTGATGCCAACCTATCTACAGACCGAGTCTGCACTTCCGTATATGGGATCATACAGCACCTCATTTCTCACAATCCAAACCAGTACAGCCCATCCCGGCATTTGACTACCATTTTGGATTAGTGTACGCGACGAGTTTTGTCAAAGTCTTACTGAATGGTGATGCTAACTCCTCAGGCTACCGCCCATCATACAGAGATTTGGAGACTCAGCATGATCCTGGTCAATAACTCCGCCTGCCCCTGCATGTACGCCAGAGCCAATGACATATTTTTGTTCTATACCCTTTCATACTCTCTTCCAACCTCTTAACATGGTCGATAAAATCGTGAGCCATATTGAACTGGGTTTTCATGTAACTTTGTTGCATGTTGTCACAATTGTCACCAATCTCTCTGAGCAACAAAGCCGTGCTTATTGTCTGAAGCCATGGCTGCGGGTCTGTTCCTCAGGAGACCGCTGTCCACTCTATTACTAACACCCATCCCAGCTCCTATTCCCCCTATATAGTGCTGAATACCCCAAAACCCTTGTAACACTAAGTGTGGTACCCCTGAATGCTACTTAGCCTAATATATGTGTTAGAGTGCCAATTATCCCTTGCAGTCTTACTCAATTTTTCATAAAAAACTAATACACGGACCTCAGTTAGTTGGTTCTGCTATTCAGTGGATCAGCACATGTAACCCCCACTAGGTGGTCCAAAAACATAGCCAAATGGACTGACCACTAGACGTTCCAACTAGATAATGGTCATGAAAACCTAAACCTTGTGAAACCCGACCGACTAACCAACCTAAAGATTTCCTCTTATTCTGAAATCCTGAAAAACACAGTTATCGATTCTGAGGGATAAAACACAAAATAAAAGTTTAGTAATAAACATTCAATTTTTTCTTAACCACTTCTCTACTTTGGGTGTTTTTCAGATTTGGCGTTTACAAGACTAAAACATTTTTTTTTTTTAGAAAATTACTTAAAACCCACAAACATTATATATATTTTTTTTTTCGAATACCCTAGAGAATAAAATGGCGATCATTGCAATACTTTTTGTCACACCATATTTGCGCAGCGGTCCTACAAGCGCACTTTTTTTGGAAAAAAATCACTTTTTTGAATTAAAAAATAAGACAGCAATAAATTTGGCCCAATTTTTTTATATATTGTGAAAGATAATGTTACGCCGAGTAAAATGGTACCCAACATGCCACGCTTACAAATTGCGCCCGCTCGTGGCATGGCGTCAAACTTTTACCCTTAAAAATCTCGATAGGCGACGTTTAAAAAATTCTATAGGTTGCATTTTTTGAGTTACAGAGTAGGCCTAGGGCTATAATTATTGCTCTCGCTCTAACGATCGCGGCGATACCTCACTTGTGTCGTTTGAACACAGTTTTCATATGCGGGCGCTACTCACGTATGCGTTCGCTTCTGCGCACAAGCTCGTCGGGACGGGGCGCTTTAAAAAACATTTTTTTTTTTTTCTTATTTATTTTTATTTATTTTATTATTTTTTACACTGGGAAAAAAAATAAAAAATAAATGATCACTTTTATTCCTATTACAAGGAATGTAAACATCCCTTGTAATTGAAAAAAGCATGACAGGTCCTCTTAAATATGAGATCTGGGGTCAAAAAGACCTCAGATCTTATATTTAGACTAAAATGAGAAAAAAAAAAAAAAAATTGGAAAATGTCATTTTTTCAAATGACAAAAAAAAAAAATGTTTCTTTAAGAGGCTGGGCGGGACTGACGTTTTCACGTCACTTCCGCCCAGCCGAGCTATGGGGACGGGCGAAGGAGATTTTTCCTTCAGTCTCGTCCCCGCTCAGCTCCCGAACGGTCGCGATCTCCTCCGCCGCTACCGACGGCTCCGGTAAGCGGCGGAGGGCGCGGGAGAGCGGCGGGAGGGGGGGGGCCCTCTCCCGCCACCGATAATGGCGATCTCGCGGCGCATCCGCCGCGGAGACCGCCGTTATCGTTACCAGAACCGCTGACAGTAAAGATACATACCTCGGTTGTGGCAGCAGCTGCTGCCGTTGCCGAGATATGTATCTTTAAAGTTAGGCCGTATATAGTCGTACAGCGGTCTGGAAGTGGTTAACCTGGAAACAAAAAACAATGGTTATATATCTGTAACAAGACATTATCATATAAAACACAAATATACATTACATTATATTACATAAACCGTGCACTTTCTTTTAAAATACCAAAAATTGTTGAGCTCAACGTTTCATTAATATGTATTACTATAATACATATTAATGCCATATGGATTTTTGTTCTATGGTATACCAATAATTCCCCCCTAAAAATGTATTCACCATGGTTAAAAATGAGCAGTTTTAAAACAAACACATTTTTTATAAGTTTCCCTTTTGTCTTGCAAGACAATCATACTTACCTATTCTGAGTACATTGGAAAACTTCAAAAAGAAACTTCTATGGAAACAAAGATTACCGTTAATACAAAAAAATACACACATATATACATATATATATATATATATATATATATATATATATATATATATATATATATATATATATATATACATACACATAAGGCATCTTACTTTCGCTTTACCATTCACTCGGCTCACTCAATTTGCATGACAATACAGCTGTTTCACACACCCTCACAAAATTTATCTAGGTCAAATATGACCTCAAGACCTTACATGTTCTATATCCTACAGTACTTACCCATAAACTCTGTTCATCATCACTTCTCTGGGGATGTGGATTCCCTATTAAAAATACTCACCTCATCAGTTCTGATATCCTACCATCCCTGCCCTCCAAGCATCTTTTTTTCATTTGTTCGTATCATCTTCCCGTGGTGACTGCACCACAGGGCTTCCCAAGCGCTTGGCTTGAAAGTACCCTTTTTCGAATATTGCTTTCCTGTCCACTGATCCCAATCTATTTCACAACCCAAGGTCCATATTCATCTATCATTTCTTCCTTCGGAGTCCAGTGGTACGACTCCCCACAGTTCGACATCCGTTTTGAAGCGATTTGATTTCCCATCCTTTTTTGCAGACGAAGGACCTTGAGCTGATCCCGCAAACCCTTAAAGGTCGCTTTTTCCCAAAGTTAGCTACGCTTTGACCCCTGATTGAGTGGACCGGTACTGCCCCTCTGCTGATCTTTTTTCACTACTTGTCAGAACAATGACTGACTATAGTCCTTCAAAAAATTAGCCCGGGGATTTTCCCAACTAAATTAGTTGTCCTCCCGTGAACTCTTCTGCAACATTTTAAAAGAAATGCTTACTTATTAGATCGTTATGATTGCTTGCAGTGCAAGAGGCACCTAATTGCACTAATTTAACTGACGCTTACCTAATAATGATTTTTAGCAGTTACAATATAGTCAGTGTTTACAGATCTTATTACACCGCTTACCATCCCCAGTTATTTGTTTACACAGAGGAATAGATTCACATACATCCAGATAATTCAGTGTGATTTTAGTCTCTGTTTCCACTGATGTGATTTGCCATGCGACTTTGGACCCAAAGTCGCATTACAACTCGCAGCCCATTGATTTCAATAGCACCCATTCCAATCTATGTGGCTCAATGCTGCAGCGACCGATAAAGGTACCTGCACCATTTTGATGCGACTTCTGGATAAAAAAACGCATTCAAAGCCACACCACAGTCGCACTAAAGCTGCATTTCCAAATCGCACCTTGAATCAGGCCACATTGGAGTTGCACCAGTGGAAACGCAGCCCAAAAGCATAGGTGCTGACAACAATTGAAAATTAACATTTGTGAGATGGATAGGGAAGCTTTGCTCAACAAGAAAAAGCTTCATTAAGCACCTACTATGGATCTGGCCTTTATCACAGTATACAGCAACCAATACCAACAATTGGAAAAGATCTTCAAAAAGTATTGGCCCATTTTCAGAGAGCACAGAACTTTAGTAGCGGTATTGCCATCACGACCCAGACTCACCCACCGCAGAGCACCAACACCACTAACACACCCCGTCCACAATGCACTCGATCCCCCCAGGGAAGCGAACACCTGTCCAGAACCTGAAGGACTCCACGGATGCCAGAGATGTCCACCGTGCAAAACAAATAAACCCCAGCCTCTGAGAAAAAAACAACATTCAAGGCCCCTGTATATAATAGAGAGGTTTAATAACCACTACACCCACACCTTATTGAATATTAATCATTATAGCGGCGCCATCGCCCCACTGTTTATTTACCAAAGCATAGGTGTGTTTCACTCACAAAGATTGGCCTAATCTCATTCAAAGGGTCAGCTGCATAGACGCACACAGGCCCAGATTCACAGTCAGCGGGGTAAATTTGTGCGGGTGTAACGTATCCGCTCTACGCTACGCCTCTGCAACCCAGACGGGCAAGCGCTGTATTCTCAAAGCACTAGCTCTGTAAGTTGCGGCGGCGTAGCGCAAATCAGCCGGCGCAAGCCCGCCTAATTCAAATTTGGATCAGGGGGCGTGTTTTTTTTTTAATCTACTGTGACTCGACGTGATAGACGTTTTTGCCGAACGGCGCATGCGCCGTCCGTGGAATTTCCCAGTGTACATTGCTCCAAAGTATGCTGCAAGGACGTCATTGATTTTGACGTGAACGTAGATGACGTCCAGCCCCATTCACAGATGACTTACGCAAACTACGTAACTTTTTCAAATTTCGACGCGGGAACGACAGCCATACTTATGCTTCATATACCAGGGGCAACTATACACCGGGAAAAGCCTAACGTAACTTTACTGCGTCGGCCGGGCGTACTTTCGGGAATTCGCGTATCTAGCTAATTTGCATACTCAACGCGGAATTCGACGGAAGCGCCACCTAGTGGTCAGGAAAAAATAAATAAAAATAATAATATGCAGTTACGATCCGACGGTGTAAGAGACCTGCGCCTGTCGGATCTTATGGATATCTATGCGTGAGCGATTCTAAGAATCAGGCGCATAGATACGACGGCTCGGATTAGGACCCACGGCTGCGCACCTGGCGTTGCGCCGTTTTAAGTCCTTTCTGAACCTGGGCCACTGTCTCCAAGATTCCAAACAGAAATCCCTGCTACAATTTCATTCTATATATATATCTACATTATTCAAAATCAGTCTCATAAACACATTCGCATAGACAAAAAGAAAAGGTTAAGTTCTGAAGAGTAAGTTTGTTAGGTATTCAGACAGGTTAAAACAAAATAGACCTAAACCAGTTCTGTCTACCATACAATAAATCATATCTATCCAAACTTTAAACCCTCCTCACTACACGGGGCACCATCTTGTCATAGAAAAATTAATAACGCACGTACATAATTAATAATCAGCGATTCATAAAAATATTAATATCGCACGTAACTAATTAAAGTAAACTATGAAAACCTTTTTGTCTATATAAAAATTAAAGCAAAGAATATCGCTGCGGAAAAGGGAAAAGTATTACATTTATTGATACATAGAAGAAACTTGTATTACTCTAATATTTACAACTATAACATCACACAATTATACAAACAATAAGATGGCTCAAGACAATTCATAGGAGAAGAAAAGTTACAGAGATTAAGCTAAGGGAGAGAGAGACAGAGAGACAGAGAGAGAGAGAGAGAGAGAGAGAGAGAGAGAGAGAGAGACAGAGAGACAGAGAGACAGAGAGATAGAGAGAGAGAGAGAGAGAGAGAGAGAGAGGGAGAGAGAGAGAGAGAGAGAGAGAGAAAAAGAGAAAATATATTTACAGAGTACTTCACCAAATTTTCCCAATCAGCTCATGATCCAGTCTGTGTCTCAGTCAAGCTAGCACTGTTTTTTTATACCCTCTAAGAATTAAGAAAAAAACCCTCTACTATGATTGGTTGTCCTTTTCAGGATGGCAATTAAGGACCCCCGACCCACCCAGTATCATGTCCCATTGTGGCCTGTAATTAGACAAAGGATGAAAGGAATCTCTTTTAATATACACACCCACACCTGGTATTATTATCTGATTAACACAGTCCTAAATTTGGTCCTCAAACAGGAGATGACAGGAAATTCTTGTACTTCAATGAGAGGACACTTCTTATCAGATCCCCATCCCTTTGAGATAACCTCCCTATGCTAATATAGGTTTATAGTCCTTTTGTTCGTTGAACTCTAACAACGAGTCACTCTGTTGACTAAGAAAAACAGGACAGTCGACCAACGACATCTCAGTCTCATTAATAAGAAAAGCCTTATAAAAGAATGACATATACATCTTCATATAAATCTTATAAATATGGTTTTGAAAAGTCTCTACCACAGGAGCAAATAAAGCTCATACTGTAATATGGAATGGTTTATATAGTGCTGCTGAGGCCCAAAAGAATGTAAGCTGCCCCATCGGCCCCCACCAGGGTAGACGTAGCTGATTAGTAGCGGTGCCTACTACTGTCATTTCCAGCTTCCACAAGGACTTCCCATGTATGGCACATCCATACAGGTGGATCTAAAGCTAGTGAAAACTCAAAATTCAGCATCTCAGAAAATGAAAATATTGTGAAAAAGTTCAATATCGTAGACACATGGTGTCACACTCTAATCAGCTGATTAACTCAAAACACCTTTCCTGAGACTTTAAATGGTCTCAGTCTGGCTCAGTAGGTTGCCCATTCATGGGGAAGACAGCTGACTTGACAGTTGTCCAGAATATAGTCATTGACATCCTCCGCAAGAAGGATAAGTCACAAAAGGCCATTGCTAAAGAAGCTGGTTGTTCACAGAGTGCTGTATCTAAGCATATTAATGTAAAGTTGAGTGGAATGAAAAAGTGTGGTAGAAAAAGGTGCACAAGCAACAGGGATAACCGCAGCCTTGAGAGGATTGTGAAGCAAAGGCCATTTAAGAATTTGGGGGAGATTCACAAAGAGTGGACTATGGCTGGTGTCACTACTTCAAGAGCCACCACACACAGATGTATCCTAGTTGTGGGCTACAATGTCAGTAGTGATCCTAAGTCCTCTTGTATGAAAATTTTGCATTAAAAAGAATCCAAGTTGCATGAGGTCCAGTGTGAAGTTTTCACAGTCGGTGATGATTTGGGGAGCCATGTCATCTGCTGGTGTTGGTCCACTGTGTTTTATCAAGTCCAAAGTCAGCGCAGCCCTCTACCAGGAAATTCTATATCACTTCATGCTCCCCTTTGCCGACCAGCTTTGTGGAGATGCTGATTTCATTGGCACCTGCCCACACTGCCCAAACTACCAATACATGTTTTAATGATCATGGTATTGCTGTGCTTGATTGGCCAGCAAACTCACCTGACCTGAACCCCATAGAGAATCTGTGGGGTATTGTCAAGAGGAAGATGAGTGACACCAGACCCAACAATGCAGATGATCAAACCAACCTGGTCTTCCATAACACCTCAGCATTGCCACAGACTGATCACCTCCATGCCACGCCGCGTTGATGCAGTAATTCATACAAAAGGAGCCCTGACCAAGTATCGCGTACATACTATACTCCACATGGACATACTTTTCAGTAAGCCAACATTTCTGTATTAAAAATCCTTTTTATTGGTCTTATGTAATATTCTAATTTTCTGAGATACTGAATTTTGAGTTTTCACAAGATGTAAGCCATAATCATCAAAATTAAAAGAATGCATTGCTTTATATATATCACACTGTGTAATGAATCTATATAGTATATAAGTTTCACTTTTTGAATTGAATTACTTAAAATAAATTCATTCAAATTTGATAATATTCTAATGTTTGAGATGCACCTGTATTTACATGTAACTATGCAAAAATAGCCATACCAGGAATTCGGCTTTAACATTTTCCAATTTTAGACTTCAAAATGGCACAAAGAACAACATAAGTGAGGACAAATTTAAACAGCGTGTGCCTAGATCTGTTTCATCCTTAGATGTAGTGGGATTGAACTACTTCTAAGATACCAGGGATTCAGCATGTAATTGATGACAGTGAAAATATTCCCGCTAGGCTGTTTGTTTTGTTAACATACTCTTTGAAACAAGGCTGATTCATTCTTAGACAAGGAAGGGAGTTTGTCATTGTTCGGCACTCGCACCTGAAACTTTGCCATAGAACAATTAGTAGGACTGTAGATTTAAGAACTTCTTCAAAAAAGATAAAAGGCCATTCTTAGTACTTACATCGTGATAACAATACGCTATTTGTGCTTGAAATAGGAAAGTCGTGTCAAGGAGGAAGTATTACATTTACTTCCCTGTGAAAACCGTCCGCACATGTCTTTACCTTATAGAAAATACTTCTTTAAATTAAAGTATATTGGTATGATGTGAATTGTTTAAAGGTTTATAAACTGCCGTTTGACATTTTTTATATAGGGCTCTTTATTGGATGTAAAACTGGCCATAGTTTATTCTTTTTTTTTCCCCATCAGCCAACGTACTAGGTGGATGAAGGACTCCACCTTTGCTGTGCTATTATATTCTGACGGTGGGGACTCCTCCACTGACAAAATACACTGATCAAAACTGCAGCTGATTGGTTGCAGCCCACTGTTTGAGAAAACACTTCTAACAGTCCCTCTTGACAGAAATTGATCATTATATTTTTATTATTTTACAAAATGTATATAGCGCCAACAGTTTGCGCAACGCTTTTTCAAAGTGAGGGCAGACAATACAGTTACAATACAATTCAATACAGGAGTTATCAGAGTACCCTGCTCGTTAGAACTTACAATCTAAAAAGGAGGGTAAAGTGATACAAAAGGTAATAACTGTGGGGAAAATAAAAGTACAGTTGTTAGGTGGAGGCAGGATAGGCTTCTCTGAAGAGAAAAGTCTTTGGGGATCGCCTAAAAGGGGAGTTGGACATAGTTGGACATATTAGAGTAGGGAATTCCAAAGGATGGGAAAGGCTCTAGAGAAATCCTGGAGGAGAGCATGGGAGAAGGTGACAAGGAAACTAGAGATCACAATTTGTGGAGTGGGAATGGATATAGATGATCGAAATTTGGCTGTTCCCTGCTGAACCGGCTGAATTTCGACCCATCAGTGGACAGCTTAAGCTTTTAGGGCTCATTCACACAGCTGTACAATATGCTGCGTTCAGATTTGTAATTGATATGGATCTGAATGCAGCAGCAGTGTGTGATATAGGCCCATATACACATCTCCATTCTAGTCCTCAGCATGAACCAAATATAAAATAGATGGTCTGATTTTGACTGTATTTTATGCTGTATGAATATAAACTTTGCAAATACAAATCAGGCAGATTTGCTGTGAAACCATGGTTGGTGCAAATGTGAGCCTCATCCCTACTGACATCACACCTACAGTATTTGTGTTTGTTGATATTCCATGCCCAAAGCATGGGCAAATGATGGGCAAATAACATGCCCCTTTATCCAGTAGGGTTAACATCAGTGCTCCATGAAGCCAACTGGATTTCCTCCACACCAGACTCATCAAACAATGTTTTTATGGAGCTGACTTTGTGTGTGCACAGGGGGACAATCATGCTGGAACAGAAAAGGGCCTTCCCCAGACTGTTCCCACATGGATGGAAGTGCACAAATTGTTCAAAATGCCTTCATATGCTGTAGTAAAAACAGTACCCCTAAGGGAAAAAAACACCTGATCTCAATCATTTGGAAAGTTGTGCACAAGCTTTTGACCATATACTGTATAGGTAGGTGCAAAGGTTAGGTGTTCACTTCAGTTTGTAAATAAAGTGTATATGCATTGCTTTGTGCACTTTGAATGCCATGTTTCCATGTACTGTACAATGTGTGCATATCGCCCCTAGATGATCGAAATTTGGCTGTTCCCTGCTGAACCGGCTGAATTTCGACCCATCAGTGGACAGCTTAAGCTTTTAGGGCTCATTCACACAGCTGTACAATATGCTGCGTTCAGATTTGTAATTGATATGGACCTGAATGCAGCAGCAGTGTGTGATATAGGCCCATATACACATCTCCATTCTAGTCCTCAGCATGAACCAAATATAAAATAGATGGTCTGATTTTGACTGTATTTTATGCTGTATGAATATAAACTTTGCAAATACAAATCAGGCAGATTTGCTGTGAAACCATGGTTGGTGCAAATGTGAGCCTCATCCCTACTGACATCACACCTACAGTATTTGTGTTTGTTGATATTCCATGCCCAAAGCATGGGCAAATGATGGGCAAATAACATGCCCCTTTATCCAGTAGGGTTAACATCAGTGCTCCATGAAGCCAACTGGATTTCCTCCACACCAGACTCATCAAACAATGTTTTTATGGAGCTGACTTTGTGTGTGCACAGGGGGACAATCATGCTGGAACAGAAAAGGGCCTTCCCCAGACTGTTCCCACATGGATGGAAGTGCACAAATTGTTCAAAATGCCTTCATATGCTGTAGTAAAAACAGTACCCCTAAGGGAAAAAAACACCTGATCTCAATCATTTGGAAAGTTGTGCACAAGCTTTTGACCATATACTGTATAGGTAGGTGCAAAGGTTAGGTGTTCACTTCAGTTTGTAAATAAAGTGTATATGCATTGCTTTGTGCACTTTGAATGCCATGTTTCCATGTACTGTACAATGTGTGCATATCGCCCCTAGATGATCGAAATTTGGCTGTTCCCTGCTGAACCGGCTGAATTTCGACCCATCAGTGGACAGCTTAAGCTTTTAGGGCTCATTCACACAGCTGTACAATATGCTGCGTTCAGATTTGTAATTGATATGGACCTGAATGCAGCAGCAGTGTGTGATATAGGCCCATATACACATCTCCATTCTAGTCCTCAGCATGAACCAAATATAAAATAGATGGTCTGATTTTGACTGTATTTTATGCTGTATGAATATAAACTTTGCAAATACAAATCAGGCAGATTTGCTGTGAAACCATGGTTGGTGCAAATGTGAGCCTCATCCCTACTGACATCACACCTACAGTATTTGTGTTTGTTGATATTCCATGCCCAAAGCATGGGCAAATGATGGGCAAATAACATGCCCCTTTATCCAGTAGGGTTAACATCAGTGCTCCATGAAGCCAACTGGATTTCCTCCACACCAGACTCATCAAACAATGTTTTTATGGAGCTGACTTTGTGTGTGCACAGGGGGACAATCATGCTGGAACAGAAAAGGGCCTTCCCCAGACTGTTCCCACATGGATGGAAGTGCACAAATTGTTCAAAATGCCTTCATATGCTGTAGTAAAAACAGTACCCCTAAGGGAAAAAAACACCTGATCTCAATCATTTGGAAAGTTGTGCACAAGCTTTTGACCATATACTGTATAGGTAGGTGCAAAGGTTAGGTGTTCACTTCAGTTTGTAAATAAAGTGTATATGCATTGCTTTGTGCACTTTGAATGCCATGTTTCCATGTACTGTACAATGTGTGCATATCGCCCCTCAGTAGGCTAGATGAATTTAGTTTTTATGCCTCCCTGTAATCAGGGAGAGCAGTGATTGTTTGGTTGTGCCAGGCACAGCTACTTTCCCCCTGCATCCCGCTGAACTCAGGGATATAGTGGGCAGGAGAGCTTTAACCCTGGCCTCCATATTTAAGCCTCTTCAGCCAATCCTTGTTCAGGAGAGCGAGTGACCAGCAGAGGACTGAGAGGGGTATAAATAGGCTGGGGCCTAGAACAGCTTCCTCTTCCTCCTGGGAGAGTAAGACCTAGCCTGAGGGATGAGATATTCCTGGGAGATTACCTGCAACACTACAGAAATTATTTTGGGGTCCAAGCTCCTGTTAGGGAGCACTATTACCCCCTATGATACCAGCAATGGGGCACTATTCCTCCCTTTAATACCAGATGTTCACTAACAATGATGCCAGGAAAATTTCTACTCAAGCTGGCCAAAGTCCGGCCCTCCAAGTGTCTGAAGGACAATAAACTGGCCCTTTGTTTAGAATGTTTGGAGACCCCTGTTCTAGAGGGTGGTTCTCCCCCTGAAGAAGCAGATCAGAATTAGAGTCCTCTGTTAAAGTGTTAATGTTTTCTCAGAGTATCTTAAGGCTCACCCTCACTCTCTCAACAAATAAACAGCAATAAGGCATGCATGGGCTGTTTTATGGGCCAAGTGACAGTGAGCTACTGTGTGACTGGCTGCTATGTGCCCATCAGGGAATGGAGCCTGAGACCAAACAGCCAGACCAGTCCCAGTTCTGTGCTACATGTATTTTCTTAGTATGTTCTCTTGTCTCACTTTATTTGACCTCACTTCCTTTTAAGCACATGACCAATATTTCTGTCTATGAAATTGTTTGATCTTAGAGGATAGATAGTTGATTTAACTATAGCAGCCCTAAGTCAAAGATGGAGTCAGTGGAATAGACATAATTTCTGGTTGCACCATCTTCTGGTTGAGGGGCAGTTCTGGATCCTGTAGAATGACGTGCAATAATACTAGGACTCATTGTTCAACTATACTTAAATGAGGGCATACAGGGGCTATTCAAAACTAATAGTAGTCATAGTGGATAGTTAGTGGTCGATAGTCAAAATGAGAATACGGCACCTCATCCCTTAATTAAAAAAGTAAAGTAAAAAGAGGGAATGGAGGAGTGTGGGATTATTGCGGTGCCAAAATAGAAACCAAACGAAGCAGATATACAAAAATAGAAAAGTTTTATTGGTTACACAAGAATAAAAAACATTTTTTGTTCGAACATAAGGGCAATGTACAAATATTGTGGGAGCAATACATTAAGATACAAGCCAGTGGTCAGGTCTTCCCAACTAGTTTCGCCAATCCTTTGGCTTCTTCAGGGGATTTATGACGTGACCATCACAATGAAATGTTCTAAAAAGAAAAAAATTACTTATCAATTCATTAACTAAATGCATAAATGTAACATTGTTCACAATTGTTAATATAATTATAGTTTGGCTAGGAAATGTGGCGGAGAAAATTAAAGCCCAGGTGCCAAAATACAGACCCCAAAAATCCCAAAAACCCCAGTAGAACCCCACATAATGCAAGCAAGCACTATAAGCCCTAGAGGGTAAGAGGATTGTAAACCTACCCACAGCTGCCCAGTGAACCAAGTAGTAGCAGTCATAGGTTTGACATGCAACAGGGTGCTTAAACCTTTACAAGTACAATACAGGTGAATACTTTAAACAGGCCTATGACCATACAGTAATGAATGCTACACTTAAAACTTTACTTGTTGCATTTAAACAAGAAAAGATGTAAATAAATGAATTCCTTGTAATTAGAAAGATTAATAAGAGTTCATGGTCCCGGTAGCTGTCTAGAAGTTGACATGATCCAGCCTATTCTGCTCATCTACATTACCAACGCAGAGAATAGAGATCAATTTATTTTTAATTGAATTAAATTGTTCACAAAGTACAGGAAAGATACCTTCATCAAATATTCATGGCTTCATGTGGTAAGCAAAGGCGACCTCACAGCTCCCTTATCTTGGAGCTTTCATTGAACATGACCTGCACCGCTAACTTCCCCGCCATCCTAGCCTTGCCTAATGCTCTCTAGAAACGGAAAGCTGTTTGTTCTTCGTTATCTGTGTCTGCAGAGGGAACAGAGAGTGGAGGGTTAGGGTTTCCAGTGAGTGCCATACAGGTCCTGATTTACAGATCCCTCAATCTTATTAAGCTAATAGGACTCCAAGGACTCCTAATGTTTATTTCTTTTAAACTTAGAATTGGAAAGCCATGAATGGGATGTATAATTACCGGAAAACAAGCAAATTCATTTAGACTCAAGGGATAGTGGCACTTCTAAAACACCCTGGCACATTTTATATACTTTATATTGAGACTATGAGCAACTTTGGAAAAGTAACCTCATTCCTCTGTCTTTTCTGAACACAGGCCCACACCAGTGTAAGCAATGCTTTTTTTATATTCAGCTTGTCTGCAGTCTTCACTTTACAATGCAGAGAGCAACATGTCTGTGAAAGTTTTCATCCAGTTTATAGTTTTGCTTATAGTAGTTAACCATATTTAACTGGATTTGTTCTGTAATGACATTTCACTGTTTATGTGAGCAGCTTCTTCACTTAAAGTGTTACTAATCCCACAGCAGTAAAATGAGTCTAATTATGCAGTAAGGCATGCTTGTTATGCTCACTGTGGAACCTAAGGGGTTAATCCCCTGCATTGTGTAATGCCGCGTACACACGATTGGAAATTCCGACAAGAAAACCGTGGATTTTTTTCCGACGGAATGTTGGCTTAAAGTTGTGTTGCATACACACGGGCACACAAAAATCCGACCTTCAAGAACATGGTGACGTAGCTATGAGCTATGAATAAGCACTGAGATACAGTGTGAAACGCGTCAGCTTTTTGTTCTGATTCTTTTGGCCGTGGCATGTAATTTTGTGACCTATTTTTATTAAAGGAACTTTTTTGGAGTGCGGCTGTCCCAGCCCTTCTTTTCTTCGAGTTTGCATTCTGATTGCATCGCCTGCACCCTTGGTTCGGATTTCAGGAGACTGGCTCTCTGTTTCTCTTGAGCGGTTATCTTTTCTTTCAACGTGGTGACGTACAACACTATGACGACCTGAGAAAAATGAAGTTCAATGCTTCTGTGCATGCGTCGACTTGATTCCGAGCATGCATGTTTTTTTTGTGCGTTGGAATTGCATACAGACGATCTGAATTTCCGACAAGAACTTTTCTCATCAGAAAAATTGAGAACCAGCTCTCAAATTTTTGTTGTCGGAAATTACGACAGAAAAAGTCAGATAGAGCCTACACACGGTTGAAATGTCCGACCAAAAGCTCACATTGAACTTTTCTTGTTATAAATTCCAACCAGGTGTACGCGGCATAAGAGCTGTTTGATCTCATGTGCACAGATCCTCTCTTCTTCCACTAGAACAAAAGTTTCCCCTCAAAGGCAGGACTTTATAGGCACAGATGGTGTAACCACAAAGGGTAAAATTCAATAAATATTTATTATACAAAAATAGACACAACTAGACAAAGAAAAAATTAATCATGTAACAATGCATGAATATAACATACATATACAAAAAAATACACTCTAGTGTGAAAAAATCATGCATGTGGAATGGATCCTACGCGTTACGGAGATGAAACTCCTTCTTCAGGTAAAATCTACTATATGTTTTAAATTTTAATCTAAAATACAAAAACAATTCATAAGCTTACAGCATACACTTAGTCAAACATTTGAATAGTCAAAATGGCAAACAGCTAGATCTTATACAGGGCAAATACCAGAGCTTTTTTTCTCAAAAAATAGGTGCAGGAACTCAACCATGACCCCGTTCAGATTTCACAAACAGTAGAAGGGTCTTAAGGGGCATTAAATACCAGGATTGCATTACATACAGAGTACAGGGGGTTACACACAGAGTGCAGAGCTGTCACTTGTAAACGCAGAAACCAGACTTCTGTGTTTACAAGTGATTGTGATGAGCAGGCACCAAAGGGTCTGAGCCAGAGGTGGTGGAACTGAGTTCCCCCAAGTTCCCCCTGAAAAAAAGCCCTGGCAAATACAATAGTGTGGCGGCAGTGTACTTACATAGACAACCATGCATAAAAGTTCACAGCAGAGTGTCAGAGAAACAGGACCTAAACGGTCACGTGTAGAAAAATTATGGTCCAGAAAAAAGGGGTTAAGAACCAAAGCCACATGGGCAAACATGAAGAGGATCAGTGCACGGATAACCATGGAGCAGACCAGGATCGCATACACCCAGGACAGTGAAGGAGAATTGTTTGAAATCTATAAACAAAAATGATTGTAAATTTGTCTGATAATTATGTATTATTGTAATAAATCAAAACCATTAAAATGAATGGATGTTATCTATAAAAGAGGAATGAACCTCATATGTAGTAGAAATCACCAACATTATTGCAAAACAGATTCGATCAGTATATAAACATAATTCCCAAAGAGTCAATCTCAGGTTGGTGTAATATAATTGTTTACTATTTTCATATTAATTGTATTGTTTATTATTTACCTCTAAAACAGCATGTGTAGTTTAAGAGCCGGTTCACACTGGGGCGACTTGGGATCCGACTTGAAGTCGCCTCAAGTCGTCCCAAGTCGCGCTGTCGAGAAAAACAATGCAAGTGAATGGGACCGGTGTTAATACACACGACTCGAGTCGCTCCGACTTCAAAAGAAGTTCCTGTACTACTTTAATCCGACTTGTAGGCGATTTGTACCCATTGATTTCAATGGAAGTCGCCTCCAAGTCTGATCCAAGTCTGATCACTGTCTTAACTGAAGCGACTTTTCAGGAAGATAACATACATTTCTCAGGCAAACCTCAAATCAAGAGCTGATTGTTGTTTGATTGGCCACTGGAAAGTCTCCTGTCCTGGAGACGACTTCAAGTCGTGTTGTAAATCGCCCCAGATCGCCCTGTGGTTCATGCTCAAGTCGTGTCGGAGTCACCTCTGAAAGTCGCGGTGGAAGTCGTGTCGCCCTAATGTGAACCGACTCTCAGGCCCCATACACACGAGAGGATTTATCCGCGGATACGGTCCAGCGGACCGTATCCGCGGATAAATCCTCTCGAGGATTTCAGCAGATTTCTATGCGATGGCGTGTAC
This sequence comes from Rana temporaria, assembly GCF_905171775.1. NCBI lineage: Eukaryota > Metazoa > Chordata > Amphibia > Anura > Ranidae > Rana > Rana temporaria. The sequence goes on from NC_053492.1 coordinate 434,842,244, forward strand.
ACACCATCGCATTGAAATCTGCGCCGAAATCCTCTGGCGATGACGTGTCGCGCCGTCGCCGCGATTATGACGCGGCGACGGGCGCGACGCGGTCATATAAGGAATTCCACGCATGCGTCAAATCATTACGACGCGTGCGGGGAATCCCTTTGGACGGATGGATCCGGTGAGTCTGTACAGACGAGCGGATCCATCTGTGGGATCCGATTCCAGCAGATAGATATGCTGTGCATGTCGACAAATATTTATCTGCTGGAATTCGGAAATATCAGCGGATAAATATCCGCCGGAGTGTACACACCATAGAATCTATCCGCTGAAACCCATTCGATGGGATTTATCTGCGGATAGATTCTATCGTGTGTATGGGGCCTAAGAGGATAAATCACTGCATAATGGTAGATAGCTACACCGATTTAATCCAGGATCATTGGCCAGAGCAAAGGGCCCCCCCCCCCCTCACGGGTCCCAGATCGATCGACATCGCCGAATGTTAGGCATATAATGGGCAGGAATTCAGTCCCAAAGGTGGCTCCGCTGACTTGGCAGTCCAAATAATGGAACAGCCAAAAAATCTGTATACAAAAAGAGGATATGATCATGGCAAGCTGTGTATATAAACAACGCCTTCAGCCAAAGTCCACAGAAAATCCCCACACAAAAAGCACAAAAAAGATCCTCAGATTACCTTATTCAGGAGACAGCTAGTGTCTCTCCTCCTCCTTAATAACACTGCTGACTAATCCGAACAAGACCGGCCCTTAAATAAGGGCGGTCTTGAAAAACAGTCCTCCAGCTGGCATGTGTGTGCAATCAATGTCACATATCGGCAGTAACTGAGTAATGCGGTCCTCCGGGTGCGCGGCGCACCGCATTACCCCCTACTGACAATCAAAATGGAGACCTGGGAGGAGTGACGGCATGCGTTGCGTTCCCACCAGCACGCGTGCGCGTCTGCCCTGGCACAAAACATTGCAAGATGGGAGGGAGAAGATAGAATAGAGCACTCCATCCTTCCAAATTTTGAGTGTCTGTACTTCAACAGACAGCGGGATCAGTGATGGTCGCGAATGTAAAGACAGGACAGGATGGTAATTAAAGGGCCAATGATGGAAATAACCAATGTATATGTCCACATGCACAGGAAAAAGAAGAGCCGCAAAATTGTTGCCGGCCAGGCCCAGAGGAAAAACAGAAGTGGAAAATCAAAACCACCAAATCGTTCCCAAAACACTGTCAGGCTGGCCCACACGTGCCGGGACTGAATCCAAGGTCACCGAAGATGCACAGACCCACAATGCCCTCAATGGAACCAAAAGAAAACAAAAAAAGAAATGTGTAAGATTGTCCCTGCTTAAAAAATAGAATGCACGGATGTCTAAAGCAATGACACAGCCGCCAACTAGGAAAATACACATAATTCCCATAGCCAGACATAAACTATAGAATGTTCATTGAGAGAACTTGATAGCAAACTGTTGGAATGTTACAAACTATATAGAGTGGCCAAAAGCAAAACATAGAATACCACCATGTCAACAATTAATGTAGAAAGGACGACAGAGAGAGATCAAGGGATCTTAAAGATGTAAAGATGTAAGGAATATCACTGAAAACTATCTCTCCATTCCCCCCGACACAAAACCCTCAATAAAGGGCCTGTAGTTGGCGGCCTCATTGAGGCCTGGAAAGATGGTAGCCTGGAGAGAAAAGATCCATTTTAACTCCCTTTGCAGCAACAATTTGTTCCAATCACCCCCACGTGTCCTGGATTCTATCAAGAACCATAAATTTGACCCTGGGGAAAAGAATTGCATCTAAGATGCGAAGGTGTACGAAGACGTACGCCTGTCGGATCTAACCCAGATGCCGTCGTATCTTGTTTTGAGGATTCAAAACAAAGATACGACACAGGAAATTTGAAAGTACGCCGGCGTATCACTAGATACGCCGGCGTACTCTCTTTGTGGATCTGCCCCTGTGTGTGTGTATATATATATATCATCTGTGTATTTAGTTATATTACATGAGTTCAGCTTTGAGCTGATCCCATTGACACCGACAAAAAAAAGTATAAATGCAACTGTAAAAGGCTGTAGTTTGCTTTCCAATCCTCTGAAGCTAAATTTCAAATGGAGCTTATGCCAAGAAAATTTATGGCCTTTTCCCATAAGTATAAAGGAATATCATATATCCCGAACAGGCAACAAATAAGTAAAAGATTGTGAAGTCTTATACTGAATGACAGCCAGCTAACAAGCAGAACACACAAGTGCAATAAGTCTTTTATTTCACAGCTTAGCGTTTTTTGTTATTAAACTGGGCCTAATCCCGCCGAAGTGCTTTTTATGTTCCAGACAACTTGAAACAAATGTGACCTTTGAGCGAATGCCTTCTATTCATGAACTTATCAACATAGATATATTTAAGGTACGATATATCAGACGTCTATTGTAATGTAGCGACTCATTAAGGATAGGCTCTTGTAGGCACAGTTGTTGAAGGAAATTGAGCCGGAGAAGAGTAGATGGCATGCTAAGAGATTTGCCCTCATACCAGGCATTCTCAGTGTGCGGGGCTCGCCGATGAAGGAATGGTCAGGCCCTTTGGGGAATACGACTTGTGAGATGCATATGTTTCTTGTTAAGGCAGAAGGACAACACAAGGTATTACAAGCATGCCAGCTAGAAGTGACGGATTGCGATAACAAAGGACTTGTTTGCAAGGAATGAGGGGCCAAAAGGTCTTTCTTGCTATTGTTCTGGGACAATCATAGGCATGTGAGTGGCTATAATAGCACTGAGGTCAGGTTCTTTTATTGCTACCTTCAAAATATCTGACTTATGATTACCCCTTATAGCTCCAGATGATCTGTTTCAAAGTTTTTACCCTTGACAATATGCTATTCGTTCCTTAATAGATTCAAAGTGGACATCCTCCCTCACAATTCTAGACCCCAGCTTTATAATGTTAGTATTATACACAATTTCAGATCCCATTTCCTATTTTTCATCATCAGTGTCCATAACCTTCTTCTTACTTCTTGGAGCCAATCCACCAATGACATAAGACTTCCTTAGGAAATCTTAACCCCTTCAATACCGGGCTTTTATACCCACCTCAATACCGGGCCTATTCTGGCACTTCTCTCCTACATGTACAAATCATCATTCTTTTGCTAGAAAATTACGCAGAACCCCCAAACATTATGGGCCAGATTCACGTAGATTCCGGCGTATCGTAGCGTAAGCTATTCACATTACTTAGTGGAGCAAGTGCGTAATTCTCAAAGCACTTGCTCCGTAATTTGCAGCGGCGTGGTGTAAATAGCCCGGCGTATCCCCGCGTAATTTAAAGGGGGCGGCTTGTATTTAAATTAAGCGCGCCCCCGTGCCGAACGAACTGCGCATGCGCCGGCCTTAAACGTAGCCCAGTGCGCATGCTCCGTAGTACGCTGCAAATCAATTGGTTTCGACGTGAACGTAATTAACGCACAGCCCTATTCGCGACGAGTTACGTAAACAACGTAAACAACGGAAAAACCCGACGCTGTCCCGACAGCTATACTTAACATGGCATACGGCGGACCGACGTAAGTTTACCCCTCAAATAGCAGAGGTAACCTTACGCTTACGGAAACTACGTAAACTACGGCGAAGGGGGCGCAAAAACCTTCGGGAATCGGCGTATCGGCTCATTTGCATATACAACGCTGAAATCGACGTAAAAGCCACCTAGCGGACAGCGTAGTATTGCATTTAGGATCCGACGGTGTAAGTGACTTACACCAGTCGGATCCTAGCCTAATTCTGGCGTATCTTGTTTTGAGAATACAAAACAATGATACGCCGGCGTGATTTTCGAATTAGGCCGGTGTATCTGTAGATACACCGGCCTAATTCTTTTGAGAATCTGGCCCTCTATATGGTTTTTTAGCAGACACCCTAGGGAATAAAATGACGGTCATTGCAACGTTTTATCTTGCACAGTATTTGCGCAATAATATTTCAAACGCCTTTTTTTTGGAATGGCGCCAAACTTACAAATCTCCATAGGCGACGCTTTGAAAATGTTAACAGGTTACCAGTTTAGATTTACAGAGGAGGTCTAGTGTGAGAATTGGTCACCAGTCATCTCTTTGCTTCCTAGCCTGCGCCGGACGATTCTTTCTCCAGGCCCCCGATGGCACAGGAGAGCCCGGAGACGCACCGGATGGCAACGGGAGGGGGGGATGTCCCCTCCCACCGCCTATAAGAATGATCAAGTGGAGGAACCGCCGCTATGATCATTCTTATCGTGCAGGGAATCGCCGGTGACTTGTCGTTAAGGTTCCCCTTTCGAGATGGTTCCTGTAAGGACTGCGCAGGCGCAATCCTTGCCGACGGAAATCTCCAAATCTCGGCCGGCATCCAGGCTCATTCCTTAACATCCCCGTGGATTGGAGGATGTTAAAAAAAGAGCCAGGAGGCCGAGCGAGTGGAGCGAGTGATCCGAGCGAAGTGAGGACGTGAGGCCGACTGGCCACTTTCCTCAAATTCCACGTCGCCCTGGATGCCGGCCGAGGTTCGGAGATTTCCGTCGGCAAGGATTGCGCCTGCGCAGTCCTTACAGGAACCATCTCGTTAGCCGGAACCATATCGTCAGATCACCGGCACAAAAGAATGATATCTGAATGATGCCTCTAGCTGCAGGCAACATTCAGATATCCCTGCACAAAGCCCAGGACGTCATATGACGTCCACCCAGGATGGGAGATCCCCTCTGTGGACGTCAAATGACTATGGGCCAGTAGTGAAGTGGTTAAAGAACACATATACAGCATCTTACAAAAGTTAGTACAAAAGTTAGTACACCCCTCACATCTTTGTAAATATTTTATTCTATCTTTTCATGTGACAACACTGAAGAAATTACACTTTGCTACAATGTAAAGTAGTGAGTGTGCAACTTTTATACAGTGTACATTTTCCGCTCAAAATAACTCAACACACAACCAATAATGTCTAAACTGCTGGCAACAAAAGTGAGTACACCCCTAAGTGAAAATGTCCAAATTGGGTCCAAAGTGTCTTAACCCTCTAAGGCACAGGTGTGAAACACAAGGCCCGCGGGCCGAATACGGCCCTCCAGGCCATTTCATGTGGCCCTCGCACCTCTCCTGCAGCTGCAGGAGAGCTCCAGCCCTTTCAAGCAATGAATCCAGCTTCTTCCCAGCAGCAGTATAAGGAAAGGGGGTGCACTGTGATGTAAGGGAGAGTGGGGACTCAACTTCTGATGGTGGGGTGGCTCTTGACATCTAATGTAAGGGGTGGGGATGCGCTAGACATCTAATCTTACAGATACAACCGGCCCTTTGAGAACAATCATAATGCTGATGCAGCCCACAATGAAATTGAGTTTGACACCCCTGCTCTTGGGCATGGAGTTCACCAGAGATTCACAGGTTGCCACTGGGTTCCTCTTCCACTTCTCCATGACAACATCACAGAGCTGTTGGATGTTAGAGCAAACTGTTAAAAAGGCTTTCTTGTGCATCATTTTTAGAAGAGGCTTCCTTCTGGGATGACAGCCATTTAGACCAATTTGATGCAGTGTGCAACGTATGGTCTGGGCACTGACAGGTGGACTCCCCACCCCATAAACCTCTGCAGCAATGCTGGCAGCACTCATACATCTATTTTCCAAAGACAACCTCTGGATATGACGCTGAGCATGTGCACTCAACTTATTTGGTCGACCATGGCGAGGCCTGTTCTGAGGGGAACCTGTCCTGTTAAACTGCTGTATGGTCTTGGCCACCGTGCTGCAGCTCAGTTTCAGGGTCTTGGCAATCTTCTTATAGCTTGGGCCACCTTTATGTAGAGCAATAATTCTTTTTTTCAGATCCTCAGAGAGTTCTTTGCCATGAGGTGCCATGTTAAACTTCTAGTAACCAGTATGAGAGAGTGAGAGCGATAACACCAAATTTAACACACCTGCTCCCCATTCACACCTGAGACATTGTAACACTAACAAGTCACATGACACCGGGGAGGGAAAATAGTTAATTGGGCCCAATTTGGACATTTTCACTGGGAGGCTGTATCCTTCCATTTTTATTTTTTATTTTTGTCAAATTACATTTCTTTTTTTCTAGTGGATGGATTAGGACTCAGTGGATAAGATTGTGGGGGAAGATGAGTAAGTTGCAGAGACATTTTTACATCTTTAAAAAATATTGAAAGAGGAACTGCAGTCTGCGTACATTCTGAAGCTTCCCTCCAACCACTTTTCCTATTATTTTATATAAACTGTGATTTTGAACTTGCCAAATATTCTGCAGAAATCTCCCTCCACTGAGTCTGGCTGCATACATTTTACCTGTGGGCAGCTGAAGCTGCTGCCTGTTCACTTCCTGGATTTACACAGACAAACAAAGGCACACATCCAGCTCTGCCGCTTTCATTGGCCCTCTTATGACTCACCCCCCTCCCTGACAAGCTGTGCATGATTTCATAATCCTAGGCTTTTTACCAGACAAGAAAGAAGAAATGGGCTTTATAAGGTATTTACTGGCAGAAAAAAATGTTTTACTATACAAAGTTAAAACAAGAAAAAGAAAAAGGAAAAAAAAAAAAAAAAAAAACAAGAAGGGCAGAAGATTTAATAGATGGAACGATTAACAAAAAAATTACTGAAGTTCCGCTTTAATGTATCAAAAGAGAAGTATGGTCGAAGTTAGTTGGGTCATATTTATATTCTGGGTCACAGGAATGGACTTACTGATGTCACAGAGCTGGTCTAGGCTCTGCAGGGATCCCTACAATATTGTCAGGATAAACCCAGATTCCTGACCGGCAAGTGGCTCAGCCTATTAGTGCGTGGCTAAGAGCCACTCCCTCCCGCTCCCTCCACAGCCCTGACTGACAGTCACCACTCTCTGCTAAGTAAAGACTGAGAATTGAGAGTGATCAATGGCCATGTGATCGCTCAGTTCTCAGGCTTAGTGCCATCAGGAAACAGCTTCAGCTTCAAATCGATGCTGCAGCCATATAGGTGAGTATGTGTGTTTTTTTTAATCCAGCCTTTAATTTTGGGGAAACTCTTCAACAGAAAGGGTTTGGAATTCTGAAACTTTACCCTTGACAGCCGTTCCCCCCATTTATAGTGTTACAATGACAGGAAGTGAGTGGAAATATTTGTAGTGGGGTCATAAACAAAACATTTTGTACTCTACGCAGTGCAAATGTAGAAAAACAACATGGCTAAAATTAGGCTTTGGGAAGAAATTAGCAGTAATGCCAATACTGGGTTTTATTTTTAGTCTCTGCATTCCCATGGGCCAGATCCACGTACCCTGGTGCATATTTCCGTCGGGCGTAGCGTATCTCTGATACACTACGCCGCCGTAACTTACAGCTTTTTCTTTGTATCCTCAAAGAATTCGCGCCGTAAGTTAAGGCGGCGTAGTGTAACTTTGGCGGCGTAAGAGCGCGCAATTTAAATGGATGTGATGGGGGCGTGTTTTATGTAAATATGTCTTGACCCAACGTAAATGACGTTTTTTTTCAACTGCGCATGCGCCGTCCGTGGGGGTATCCCAGTGCGCATGCTTGAAATTAAACCGGAACAAGCCAATGCTTACGACGGTGACATCATTCTACGCAAAGCCCTATTCGCGAACGACTTACGCAAACGACGTTACATTTTCAAAATTCGACGCGGGAACGACGGCCATACTAAACATAGGATACGCCTTACGGAAACGACGTGTAAAAATGCGCCGGATGGACGTACGTTCGTGGATCGCCGTATCTAGCTAATTTGCATACTCGACGCGGAATTCGACAGAAACGCCACCTAGCGGCCAGCAAGAATATGCACCTACGATCCGACGGCGTACTAAGACGTACGCCTCTCGGATCGAGCACAGATTCAGTCATATCTTGTTTTGTGGATACAAAACACAGATACGACGGAGCATTTCAAAAATTACGCGGCGTATCCATAGATACGCCGGCGTAATTCGTTTGTGGATCTGGCCCCATGTGTATAAGTGTGGAAGAACCTATACAATTACATACATGATTATATGGCCTTTGTTTTTCTTTAATAAAACTATCATCTTTAATTGCGGCTTTTGTACATTTCATTCCATAAGTTATTTAAAACTGTTTGGTATGTTCAAGTGCAAACAGAGTGATTTAATTTTAACTTGATTTCCCATGTTTCCTCTCTTCCTCTTACTCATTAATGGCACTTATTGACGTTTTAAATAGTCAGGTTTAAATCTGTTATTAGGAAAATGATTTTTGCATTTCCATTCCCTGTAGAGGCTTTGCAGATGGAGAAATAAAGGTAATTATTCTCAACGAGGGCCAAGTCATCCATTAGGTTACGATAAGGGTGTTATTACATTTACCTACATGTGATCTTTTCTCTGCACCGATGACCTTAAGAAGGAGGAAATGATAGGCTATGCACCTTTAAGAGCCTTCCAGCTTTAGGCAGTCATAAAAATAGGACAAGGTTTGTGCCACGGTCTGTCAGTGGACTTATTGAGGTTTGTCTTTCCTCTTTTCCTACAACATATATATTGATCCTTATAATATTTAACCACTCAACCCCCTGGACCATATTGCTGGTCAAAGACCAGAGTCCTTTTTGCGATTCGGCACTGCGTCGCTTTAACTGACAATTGCGCGGTCGTGCGACGTGGCTCCCGAACAAAATTGGCGTCCTTTTTTTCCTACAAATAGAGCTTTCTTTTGTTGGTATTTGATCACCTCTGCGGTTTTTAGTTTTTGCGCTATAAACAAAAATAGAGCGACAATTTAAAAAAAAAATGAATATTTTTTACTTTTTGCTATAATAAATATCCCCCAAAAATATATAAAAAAACTTTTTTTTCCCTCAGTTTAGGCCAATACGTATTCTTCTACATATTTTTTGTAAAAAAAACCCGCAATAAGCGTTTATTGATTGGTTTGCGCAAAAGTTATAGCGTTTACAAAATAGGGGGTATTTTTATGGCATTTTTATTAATATTTTTTTTTAATAGTAATGGCGGCGATCAACGTTTTTTTTTGGTACTGTGACATTATGGCGGACACTTCGGACACGTTTGACACATTTTTGGGACCATTGGCATTTTTATAGCGATTAATGCTATAAAAATGCATTGGATTACTATAAAAATGCCACTGGCAGTGAAGGGGTTAACACTAGGGGGCGGGGAAGGGGTTAAGTATGTCCCTGGGTGTGTTCTAACTGTAGGGGGGGTGGCCTCACTAGGGGAAATCACTGATCTTCTTCTGATCACTGATCTGATGTTCATACATCAGCATTTCCCCCCCTGACAGGACCAGGAGCTGTGTGTTTACACACACAGCTCCCGGTCCCCGCTCTGTAACGAGCGATCGCGTGTGCCCGGCGGCGGTCGCGCCTGCCAGGCACGCGCACGGGCTCTCGCACAGGAGAGCCAACCTGCCGCCGTAGAATGACGGCGGCAGGTCGGCAAGTAGTTAAAGGAAAGGTATTGGGTTTTTGGTTAATTTTATTTAAAGCCAATCTCTGAATAAATCCCTGGTCAATTTTTCTTTCACCCACCCTTCTCCCTTTTTATAAAGGTAAAACCATCTACTCTCTGTCTATGTCCCTCACCGTCTATGGTGTTTCCCCGAAAATAAGCCTGGGTCTTATATTAATTTTGGCAACAAAAGACACAGTAGGGCTTATTTTCAGGGTAGGTCTTACCATTTAATGTGCTGTCTTCTCTGCCCCTCTCTATCACTGCCTGACAGGAATCCCCAGTGTGAACTGAGTTAAAATGCTTGTAAAATCCTATAATCCACTCTATTACAGTAGTATATAATGTACAATGTGTGTGTTTCTGTTGTAGCGCTGCTCTGCTCTTCTGTGACCCGTCGGAGCTCTCTTCCCTTCAATTATATTACAGAAACACACACATTGTACATTATATACTACTATTCTATATATATTTATCAAGTCATGTGTGTAATGACGCAACGCGTCGGGAGGAGCTTGGTGACGTCGCTTTTGGGTTACGGCCGTGACCGGAAGCCCCTGCATAAGACATATATTTTGCTGTCTGGCTTTTTTTGATGTTTTTATTGTTATCGCCTATTTTTAATAAATGCAAGAAACCTGCTTTTAAAATCTACTACACTATGGAGAACTTTTTCTTTTGCTTTTAAACCCATGGATCTGGAGGTAATATTTCCTAGGAAACGGTATAGGTATAGCTGCAGTGGTCCCCTGTCCAGGACACACCAAGGAGGAAATAGCAATTGTCGTTTGCTGTTAATCGCAGTTTGATGCACTACTAGACCCGTTAGGGGCCATCTATGAGGTGAGAGGCTAGCACCACTGGGGGAGGATTCGAGAAATTATTATGTGATATCTACATACATCTGCAGATTTGGACTCCCTTACCCATCCCTCTCCCCCCCTCTCTCCATTTTGTTTACATATGAAACCATCTTGCTGTTTTAAAGACTGATTTTCTCCTTGGATCATCAGATTCTTTGTGGATGCACTATTTATATGCACTTTACATATGGACTTGTTTATAGTTTATTATATTTTTATCTTTATGGACTTTTTTCTAGTTGATTGATTTTCATTTAGATGCCATCTTGTTGTGATGTACTTACTTTATATTAGATTCATTCATCTTTTATTCACTTAGCACTTTATTATTAGAGTAATTAGCGCTACTTCACTACATTTACACTAAACAACATTCTTGTTCTCCAAAAAGAATTATTACACATCTACCACGTAATCACCTTCCGCCTGTGCTATAGCCAAAAGACAGCTACAGTGCAGGCTCATATTGCTGGGAGGACATCCATGAATGTCTTTCCCTGATCGCGCTTCCCCTGTGCCCCTGTGGCATGTATCGGCAGAGATCTGTGATTTTTGCCGGCTATTGGCGGCCCGCTGACAGAGCATGAGGAGAGGGGAGACGATAACTGGCAAATCCACATAGGGGACAACTACACTGATCATTAGGGTCCTGATGATCAATGCAGCACCAAAAGTACCCAAAAGTGCTGCCATTTGTGCCCATTAGTGTTGCCAGTCAGTGTCCATCAGTGTTGCCTGTCAATGCCTATCAGTGCTGCCTGTCAGTGCCCATCAGTGATGCCTGTCAGCGCCCATCAGTAATGCCTATCAGTGCCAATCAGTGCCACCTATCAGTGCTGCCTATCAGTGCTGCCTATCAGTTCCCATCGGTGATGCCTATCAGTGCCACCGATCAGTGCTGGCTATCAGTGCCCATCAGTGCAGTCTCATCAGTACCTCTTCATCAGTGCAGCTTCATCAGCGCACAACAGTGAAGGAGAAAAATTACTAATTTAGAACATTTTATAACAGAAACTAAGAAAAAAGTTTTTTTCACAAATTGTGGTCTTTTTTTGTTTGTTTGGCAAAAACTAAAAAGCCCAATGGTGATTAAATACCACCAAATAAAAAAGCTCTATCTAACTAAAAAAAAAATGTTTGTTTGGCTACAGTGTTGCATGACTGCGCAATTGTCATTCAAAGTGTAATTCAAAGTGGGCAGGAAGGAGGTGAAAGTGGTTAGTGACCCTGTAATCTATTTTTCATTAATTTACTTTATATTGTATTTTTCTGCCACCTTTTAGTGTCCTCTGTGAGCTCCTGAATCTCTACATTTGCCTTTTAGAATGAGCAGTGCATGTTAGTTGCGGTCACGTGTACTATTTTATGTGTGTACACTACTAATCCCATAGTCCATTTTGAGAGTGAGCAAACAGTGGGACCATGGAGAATGAATGTAGCCACCCTCTAACAGGAAGCCAGATCACAGCTTCAAAAGTACTTTCCAGATTTGAATAAGGCTGAGAGCAATAGAAGGAATTTTTTTTTAACTTTTGCTATACTCTCCAGAGCTCCCTTTTACTTTTATCTGAACCCGATCTTTCCAGCGACGGGGATGAGCACAACAGCTACAGCTGGTGTCTCGGGTGCTGATTGATAGAAGCACAGCCATTGGCTTCCACTGCTGCCAATCGAATCCAATGACGCAGGAGCCAGGGGGAGGGGCCAAGTACTGCTGTCTGTGTCAATGGACGCAGCAGCAGGACACGGGAGCGTGCCCACACGAGTGCCCCCATGGAAAGCGGTTCTCCGTCAGGGCACTCGATGCGGGATCGGGGTTACTCTGTGCAAAACCCTTGCACAGGGGAGGTAAGTATATGTAGCGCTACCCCCGGAAGAGCCGCTGATTAGATTTGGGATCGGCGTGTTTAAGTTACCTCTATTCTGTGTCTAGGGGTGATGGTAGTGTTAAGAGCAATAACAGAATGTCCAGGACCGTCGGCTGCGTTTTCAAATGCTTTATTTTTCCCGGTCAAACACGACCAACATGTAAACTTGAGGTAGACAGGATAGGTGGGTGAAGGTAGAGCAACTTCACAGTATCAGGCTATGGATAGTAAAGGCAGTCCTGCCCTCTGTAATAGTATTCGTCTACGTCGCCACTCCCGCCGGAGTGGGTAGAAGTGCCCCTGGACAGACCTCTCTCACAGGCCTGGCAGCCAGAGCGCCACTTACAGCTTCTGGAAGGAAAAAGTCTCTGCCACCGACTTGGCTCTGATTAAATTAAGATGTTGGATGAGACCTCTGCCACAGGCCTAGTGCTGAAATTGTGAACAACAGAGCGAATCCTCCCAGTATATCTCTTGGGGTCACCGACTGACAGTATAAAGACAACCTGTCAGTGTCCGGTCACCCAGATCCCCGATGGCTCGTTACAGTCCTGTTGGATCACCTGCCTCCGGGTTCTCCTCAGACCGATCCCCCACCAAACAGCACCCAGCTCGGGATCTTCTCAATAAAAGTGGGGACCCAGTAAGTCACTGGGTCCCCTTTGCAGCATACGCTGCTCCGGGCTATGAGAGGCCAGAGTCAGGAACTCCGCGTAGCACGCGACCCCGGCCTGGTAGGCCATAGTGATGGGGCCCGTGATGTGCGCACACCCTAAAGGTGGGTGCCGCACCTGGAACCAGGAACCCGCAAAGAACCCCGAAACACAGCCTTCGCCACAGAGATACCCCTCCCCAGCATACCCCGCGAAGGAAAACTCCTCCAGTTGGCTGCTGGGAAGAAGCGGCTCCGCCTGGACCCCTTTGGCGCCACATGCCACCCAGAGATGAGACTGCATCCCTGGGGCACAAACTGACTCACAGGACAGATCCAGATTTGGCGACAGCCAAATTTGTCAAATCAAAGAATGAGAGCAACATAACTCTCTCATTCTCCCACTAAATTTGAATATAGCACCTGTATGAAAGTATACAGGCGCTACACATATTATGTTTGTTATTTAAAAAAAAAAAAAAAAAAGTTTTTACAACCCCTTTAAGAGCGCATAATTGAATATATATATATATATATATATATATATATATATATATATATATATATATATATATATATATATATTCTTAAACCAGATTTTAGATTGCTTTAATGCTATCCCTCTCTGCAACCCTAACATTAACACTCTCAACAAACATAACACTGATGCCGCGTACAGACGATCGGAAATTCCGACAACAAAACCGTGGATTTTTTTTTTGAAGAATGTTAGCTCAAACTTGTCTTGCACACACACGGTCACACAAATGTTATCGGAAATTCCGAACGCCAAAAACGCGGTGACGTACAATGGCACTATTAAAGGGAAGTTCAATACCAGTCGTGTTAGTAGTAGTTTTGTGGGAGACGGTTCGCCCTCTTTAGCCCCGTGCTGATCAGTCCGTTACAGCGTAACAAATGTGCTATCTCCATTACGAACGCTAGTTTTACCAGACCGAGCGCTTCCATCTCGTACTTGATTCAGAGCATGCGTGGAAATTTGTGCTTCGGAATTGTTCACACACGATCGGAATTTCTGAGAACGGATTTTGTTGTCGGAAAATTTGAGAACCAGCTCTCAAATTTTTGTTGTCGGAAATTCCAACAGAAAATGTCCGATGGAGCATACACACGGTCGGAATTTCCAACAAAAAGCTCCCATCGAACATTTGTTGTCGGAAATTCTGATCATGTGTACGTGGCATAACAGTCTCTAAAGGCAAAATATTAACCCTAGCACTAACCCTTACTGTAACTCTAACCCTCGCTGTTACCATAACCCTACTGCTAAATTTGGACATATACTGTTCGAATTTCGGCAAGTTCCTGGGGAACCAGACAGAATTCTCTAGAAGGATGTCAGGTGGGTGGCCCCCTGCCAGCTGACATCCTTCAATTGAAAAATCAAATTAGCCAGGCAGAAAATCATCACCCAACAGCAGCTGTATCCAATCAGATGCAGCCGCTGGTTGAGTATGCTGACAGCTTCTGTCAGAATACAATAGCCTGGCTGGGAAGATTTGCTCATCCACACTGCTAGTTTGGATGCAGCAATCAGTTTTTTTTTCATTTAGTCCAAATGCTGAACAAATATAATCTATTAGTGTATGGTCAATATAACCCTCCCAACAGCCCTAACATGAACCCTACCTGCAGCCCTAATGCTAACCCTCTCCGTAACCTACTTGTAACAACCACACTGAATTTCACACTAACCTTCCCTAAAACTCTCACATCAATCCTCCCATAACACTTCCTAATCTAAGGCCTCGTACACACGATAGGTTAAACAGAGGACAACGGTCTGATGGACTGTTTTCATCGGTCAAAGCCAACTTGCTTTAAGTTTAACCAATGGATTCCTAACCGATGGGAAAAAAACGATCGTTAGTAGGCACAACCATCGGTTAAAAATCCACACATGCTCAGAATCAAGTCGACGCATGCTTGGAAGCATTGAACTTCATTTTTTTCAGCACGTCGTTGTGTTTTACGTCACTGCGTTCTGACACGATCGGTTATTTAACCGATGGTGTGCAGGCGCGACGGACCATCAGTCAGCTTCATCGGTTAACCGATGAAAACGGTCCATCGGTCCGTTCTCATCGAATGGACTGATCGTGTGTACGCGGCATAACTCTCCCTTAAAGCGGAAGTCAACATTACTACATGTCCCCTTCTGTAATCTGCTTGTTAGCACCATCCAAATTGTTCAAAGCTGTTCCATTCCTGAGATATTGATGTTAATATATCCAGTGACATCACTTGCACATGCCCATTCACTCTCATTTTCATAGCATCCTGGCCATGCAGAAAGAGTGCCCTGCTATGATGATATCCTCATCTGTCTCCAGCACAGGATCTTGCTCTTGTGAGTCCCTGTTCACTTTGCTTCCTTCATGTGACTAGAGGCCTCACAGGGGTTGGGAACTCATGTCAGGTTTCAGTCATAGAGAACCCTTGTAGATCGCCAACTTGGGGTTCCCCAGGGCATGGAGTCTAAGCTCCAACCTACTTCTTCACCAGGGCCCTCAATGGTGGGGATGCTCCTACACACATTGGGACCCTGGAGAATAAATGTAGCCACTCTCTAACAGGAAGCCAGATCACCGTACGTAGGTACTTTTGAGATGTGAAGGAGGCTGAGAACAATAGGAGGCACTTTTTTGAGTTAAGAGCACTTGCTTGAATATTTTTTTTTAAACCAGATTTTAGGTCACTTTAATGCAAGCAAACAACACTATTAGTCTCTAAAAACAAAATACTAACCCTAACACTAATCCTAACTGTAAAGCCCCGTACACACGATTGGAATTACCGATGGAAAAAGTCAGACGGACTTTTCCATCGGAAATTCCGACCGTGTGTATGCCCCATCAAACTTTTTTCCGAAGAATTCCGTCGGAGTTTAGATAGAGAACATGTTCTCTTTTACTCCGATGGAATTCCAACGAAATTCCGATGTGAGTTTGGCCGGGCAAAAGCCTGATTGTGTGTACAGGGCATAACTCTAACCCTCTCTGTAGGATCTTGCTCTTGTGAGTCTTTGTTTACTTAATTTTCTTCATGTGACTAGCGGTCTCACAGGGGTTGGAAACTCATGTCAGGTTTCAGTGATAGTGAACCCTTGTAGATCGTCAACTCATGGAGTCTAAGTTCCAGCCTGCTCCTTCACCAACGCCCTTGATGGTGGGAATAGACTTGCAGCAAGCTGGAACCAGGTCATGGCTCCCAGGTACGCCCAGCTGAAAAAACGGAGAACACTCACATGTGTGTGTGTGTAGAGTACAAACAGCAAGATACAGAAGGGAATCCAGGAAACAAGCCAAGGTCAGTGCGGCCGGCAGGCAGGAAGCCTAAACTGGGGTCGGCACATGGGAAGTAAGACACTAAATACATACAATAGTAGACAAAAAGGAGCTCAGAGAAGTTGATCAGGCAACACGGGCTGTACTGAGCATGTCTTATATAGGAAAGCAAACTGGCATGCGGACTTGGAAGTGATAGAAGAGAAATGAAATAAAACCAAACAGAATAGCAGGTGATGCACATCAGTGAACACAGAAGCCAAACAACAAGTGAATAGAATCACAGCTCTAGGAGAACCTCTGCAGCAAGGAGGTAAGTATTACATAGGCATGAAAACTGCAGGCTAAATCTTGCCAACCCAGTGCGGTATATGCACCAAAGAGGAAACCTGCTCCATGGCAACCTTGATTTGAAAGCAAGGCCTTACTTTTTTGGTCTATGCATGTGTGGGATTTGTTAATGTTGTCTGTAGAGGGTGGAGGAAGAGATAAGGGAAGTAAACACTGAAGCTCATACAAGATGGCGCCAGCTTCAGCAAGAGCGGAAGCATAGCAAAATGTACAAGGCCACAAATACAGGTCTTCTGAGCATTTGCTGAACTGTGGAAATGGAGATCAGAGTGTTTGTGTCAGCAGACATCAGAGTTTACTTCCGCCTCAACCTTTTGTTTGCAGGCCTACCTCTCCTGCACCGGTGTTGTAGACTAAATAGTAAACACTGTGCACTGGAAGATCCCAGAGTCTATATTCTGATGGCAGAAACTACTCCTTATGGGGTTAATTTAATAAAAGCAAATAGACTTTCCACTTTGCAAATAAAAAGGAAAATGCTATTTTTTTCTAGAGGTTAGTAAAGGATCAAGTTCTTTTTTACCTTTATGCATACAAGAAGATAAAAAACTTTCTGTGTGCAGCAGCCCCCCCCCCCCAAGCACCCTCTTACTTACTTACCTGAGCCCCATCTTAGGCCTTGTACACACGGTCGGACCAAACCGATGAGAATGAACCGAAGTTCAGTTTCATCGGACCAAACCGACCGTGTGTATAGGCCATCAGTCTGTTTTCCTTCGGTCCAAAATTGTAAAACATGCTTCAAAACCGAACCGATGGACCATTGCCCCATCGGACCAAACCGATGGTTAGTACAGAAAAGCATCGGTTCAAAACCCGCGCATGCTCAGAATCAAGTCAAAATATCTTGGAAGCATTGAACTTAGTTTTATTCAGCACGTCGTGTGTTTGACGTCACTGCGTTCTGACCCGATTGGATTTTGGACTGACGGTATGTACACATATCAGGCCGTACGGCCACTTCAGAGGTGAACCGATGAAAACGGTCCGACGGACCAGTCACATCGGTTTGGTCTGACCGTGTGTACAAGGCCTTAATCCAGTGTAATGTGGCTCTCCTGGGTCTCTTCCGCCTCATTGGCTGAGACAGCAGTGGGAGACATTGGCTCCCTCTACTGTCAATCACAACCAGTGAGCCAATAAGGAGAAAGCAGGGGCAGGGCCGAACTGGGCTCCATGTGTGAATGGATACACAGGCTGGGGAGTGAGCATGCTCGGGTGCCCCCATAGAAAGCTGCTTGCTATGGGTGCACTCAGCAGGAGGGAGTGTCAAGGAGCGCTAGCGGGGGACCAGAGAAGAGGAGAATTGGGGCTGCTGTGTGCAAAACTACTGCACAGAGCAGGTAAGTATAACATGCTTGTTACTAAATAATCATCCAAGCATTAGTAAGCAAAAATTATGTTTTTTTATTTTACTTGCACGTGATTGGGTATTCCTTGCACAGTAAAATTTCCCTGCATTCACTAAGCTCTTGTGATATTTCCCTTGCAAAGTGCAACCTCCCTTGCAAAGTGAACAGCTTATTTGCCTTTAGTAAATCAACCCCCTATAAGCCAGCCTAGGTTCAGCGTAGCCATAGTCGGACAAATGTCTCACCAAAAGTGGTGGTTGGTAAGAGCCCATAGACTGTAATACTAAGCAACAGATGGAAACGGCTCATGTGTGGAGACAATCAAATTCCCCTCAATAAACACATAAGGGAAAGATGTGTTCGTTCACACAGAGATATTTTCCTGCAACTTGGAAATCTATCTGCATCTCTATCTATCTACGATGGTTCGATGGTCAAAGATCCTTCTTATCATGTGCCCCTAGAGAAGCCCAACAAAGCTTGATCCTTGGCCAACTGTCTACAAGCTTGGATCAAGTGTAAGGCTTGCCATGTCATCTATGAGCACCCTTTCAGTGCTCAGAATGAATATTTGGTGAATATAATAAGCTAGCTACCCTTAAAATCATTAATACACATTTGGAGAAATTAACATTTATTTAATCCCACAAAAAAAAGGTGCTTTCCAAAACAAAGGTTGGAGACAGTTTGTGCGCCTGGGCTAGCTCGACAGAGAGACATGTTTCCTAATGTTGCTGTATCCTCTCTCTGCCATTGCGGTTTCATTATACAGCTACAGAGGGAGGATGCGACGCTATGCTTGCCTTCACTCGCCGTCCTGTAACTTGGAACCCACGACATCTCATCAGCTTCCAGAGTGCCAGTCTTCTACTTCATTAGGCAGGCCCCCCGTTTAATGGTTTTCAGCAAAAGCCATCATTTTAGCCCAACTGCCTTGACTAAATTAAAAATTCCAATCTCTGTTTTAGTGTTCTGTAACTGATGTATACATAAGCAGAACTGGTCAACATCTGCCAGTGGGCTGGCCGCAAGTTCTGCAAAGATGTACTTGTCAATTTCCGGAGGCCTCTTTAAAGCAGCGACGTCGCCGGCTCCCCTACCCCCCGGGGGGCCGTCGGCGCTTTCACTTCGCCATTTGCTCCAACACACTTAAGCAGCGTACAAGCCATCGCGTTGATTCCCCCCTTGGTTGCCGTTTTTATCCGTAGTGTCATTTTGAGTAATTGGGGTATGGTCGCTGATCAACTTTCAGGTTCCTCATTGGTAAAGAGGGACTCTGTTGGCACCAAGACACCGTTACCGCTCGTCCTTTTGGTGCCTAAGCAAGTGTCCCCCGTTTTGCACTTGGCTGCGTTAGGCCATTAGGAAATTAGCTTATTAGAGCAACTAGTGAAAATATCTTTTTTTTTTTTACAATCCCCTGGTCAAAAGAGGGGAAAAAAAAGCCGAAGGAATATTTTAAGTGAACATGAAAAATGGTAAATGCACATATTTAGCCAGTGATCTGTGAAAGTTTTTGAATTGGTTTTTAAAGCTTTGTTAAGACCAGGACGCACAGATGTTGAAAACAAGTTCAGATGTAGCGACAGATGGTATTTGATTATGAAGCAGACTGTTCCTATAATACAAAGATGCTGCTTCTGCCATACGCAAGTAACAGCGTAGAGTGCAATAGAAAATTTGGAAAGGAGGCCGTTCCAGAGGTTCTTTGTGCGGCAATAACTTTTACATTTTCCCAGCCGTGCCTAGATTGCATTTTTAATTTTTTTTTTGCAATTTTTTTTTTTATAATCCTTTGTTTTTTTATACTTATTTTCCCTCTCTGTCTCTCTCTCTTCCTAGTTCCGAGCTCAACACTAGTTTGAGTCTCCTTTATTCTGGCGCTATTTGAAGTGCGTTAAAATGCGTGTTTGTTATTAAACCCATTGATGTTTCGTTCTTTGAAGGCCGTATTCATGTTGCTATAAAATAGGGTCAACATTCAATAGACACAAACTTTATTTGTATTGATCACTTCGGCAGATCAAAGTGACATCATCAGGTCGTTTTTTTTTTTTTTTTTGTATGCCGAAATTCATATCAAAAGGAGATGAGCGGAGAAGCAACGCTGGCATTTAAAATCAGCATATTTACTTGTTGTGGCTGGGAAAGAACATGTGAAATGTTTTATGTAGATTTTGATCAGCGAAAAGCATTGCTTTTTAATGGGGCAGCGCAAACTGGGATGAGTTTCAAAGGGTGAAAAGATCTTTCAGCTCGAAGTACAGAAATTAAAGATTCATTATGTGGCTTAGTTTTAATGCTTATGTTAATAATATATTTTTTTAAAATGTGCTTTAGGCTATATGCTCTCGGGCTTGATTTTTCAGGTATTTTATTTAAATGCCAATAAACATAAAATAAAAGTTAAAGGGACACTCCGGTCAAAAGTTAACATTTTGCATTTAAAATCACCCAGGGGGAACACAGTTTACCTGCTGCGTGATTCTAATTTCCATCCTGGAATTCATCCTGGGCAGCTGTCCTGCCTGTTAAATAATTGCCACTGCTGCTATCCTTATTTTCAGATTGATTCTTGGTATGAGCTGGCAAAAATGCAGGCGACATACACTACCCTCTGTAGTGCTGAGAGGAGTACAGCAATAGCACAGGATCATGTGATCATAGGTTGCAATCCCTTTTAGAAGCACTGTGAAAATCCTACACAATCTGATAGCTATTGTATAATAAATAAAAAAAAGTAAACTTTGCAGATTTGATATTCTTAAAGTATATGTAAACCCAACAATTCATATTCCCAGGGCTTTTTTTCAGTGGAACTTGGTGGAACTCAGTTCCACCACCTCTTGCTCAGACCCTTTGGTGCCTGCTTACCACAATCACTTGTAAACACAGAAGTCCGGTTTTTGTGTTTACAACTGACAGCTCTGCATTCTGTGTGTAACCCCCCTGAACTCTGCACTCTGTATGTAATGCAATCCGGGTATTTAACCACTTCCAGCCCAAGGACGTCATATGACATCCTGGACTTTCAGTGGGGATATCTGAAAGATGCCTGCAGCCACAGGCATCATTCAGATATCCATCTCTTCAGCCGACGAATCCCTGCACCATAAGAATGATCATAGCGCCGCTTGATCGTTCTTATAGGTGGTGGGAGGGGACGCCCCCCCCCCCTCCCGCCGCCATCCGGTGCTTCTCTGGGCTCTCCTTTGCCATCGGAGACTCGGAGAAACGATCCGCCGGCGTCCGATGGAAACCATAGAGTAGACTGGTGACCAGATGGTCACCAGTCATCTCTATGATCGTCGGAAGCCCGGGGGGGGGGGGGGGGGGGTTATGACGTCACGCCCGGGTCCTGGAATGTAAACACAGCCGCAATCGCGGCTGAAAGCATTAGATCAGTGAATTTTTTTCACGATCGAATGCTTTCCAGCCTGAAGGAGAGATGTGGGGTCTTATTGACCCTGCATCTCTCCATAAAGAGTACCTGTCACAAACCATTCCTATTACAAGAGATGTTTACATTCCTTGGAATAGGAATAAATGTGATAAAAAAAAATGTAAAAAAAGTGTAAAAATAAAAGAAATTGAGTAAAATAAAAAATAAAATAATAAAAAAAAATTTTTAAACGCCCCTATCCCCAGTAGCTCGCGTTTAGAAGCGAACACACACGTAAGTCCCGCCCACATATGTAAACGCCGTTCAAAGCACACATGTGAGGTATCGCCGCGTGTGTTAGAGCGCCAGCAACAATTCTAGCACTAGACCTCCTCTGTAACTCTAAATTTGTAACTTGTAAAAAAAAAATAAGCAACGCCTATGGAGATTTTTAAGTACTGACGTTTGGCGCCATTCCATGAGTGTGCGCAATTTTAAAGCGTGACATGTTAGGTATCTATTTACTTGGCGTAACTTCATCTTTCACATTATACAAAAAAATTGGGCTAACTTTACTGTTTTGTTATTTTTTAATTCACAAAACTGTTTTTTTCCCCAAAAAAAGGCGTTTGAAAAATGATTGCGCAAATACTGTGTGAGATAAAAAGTTGCAATGGCCGGCATTTTATTCCCTAGGGTGTCTGCTAAAAAAACATATATAGTGTTTGGGGGTTCTGAGTAATTTTCTAACAAAAAAATTATGATTTATGCATGTAGGAGAGAAGTGCCAAAATAGGCCCGGTATGGAAGTGGTTAATGACCTTTAAGACCCTCCTACTGTTCCTGAAATTTGACTGACCACACCCACTATTTGACGTGATTTGGAGGGTGTGTGTAGAGGGAGGGGTTTTGGGGCATTGTGGTTGAGTTCCAGCACCTATTATTTGAGAAAAAAAGCCCTGCATATTCCTGAAATGTGGCTGTTGTATCATGTACTTGTATGAAAAGATATCCTGTTCCCTTTGTATTGCTTGTGTGAAATCCCTTGTGTTCTTGTCAGTCCCTCTGTTTTCCTATTAAAAACTGTCCACACTGGTAGAGCGACATTCCCACTTTGGATAATGATGACTGGGATAATGTCTGGGACTTTCCCTTTAGTTCCCTGGATTCTATTTGTGACAGGTTGGTGCAATTTAAAATTGTTCATAGGGCCTATTTCACCCCTCATAGGCTCCACAAGATGAACCCTGCGCATTGGAGATGTGGCGCCTCCCCAGGCGATTTCTCCCATATTTTCTGGCAGTGCCCCGGAGCTCAGCAATACTGGGGGACGGTGCTAGAACTGTTTAACAAAGTTGGCTCGGTCACTGTACCGTTGGCAATGGAGGTGTGCCTCCTGGGGCTCATTGAAACCGTTGTCCCGACCTCTGCAAAAGGCGCAATGGTCAGCCTGCTCCTCTTTTATGCACGCAAAAACATTGCTATGCAATGGAAGAAACCCGCTCCCCCTACACTCATGCAATGGAAACCCTTAGTAAACAACAGCCTTCCGCAATATAAAGATACGTATACGAATAAAGGCTGCCCACTGAAATATGACAAGGTATGGCGCGTGTGGCTGGATGAACCTGAAACAGCCTAATGAGTTGGGGTGCCTGGGGACACCATGTCGGGGCTTGGCTCCTGGTGTTCTCCTGGGAGCCATGCAGTTTATTCATACTGTAGGGGGTTCCAGCTAGGGCTCCATGTGTATGTCTTTCGGGTGGTATATGGGCAGGAATTGGTGTACCCTGCCTCTGTTGATTTTGTCACACTTATATTTGCATTGCAAAATGTACTGTATTCAACCTTCTCTCCATGATATGTTGTAAGCACTTAAGCATGTGTGTTCTGTATGTTCATAAAACTTTAATAAAAAACAAATAAAATAAAAAAATGCATATGCAGAACAGAGTTTATGTGTTTGCTTATAAAAAAGGTATTTATAAATGTTTTTGTTTATCTATCTATCTATCTATCTATCTATCTATCTATCTATCTATCTATCTATCTATCTATCTATCTATCTATCTATCTATCTAGGTATATATAGATAGATAAATAAATATATATATATATATATATATATATATATATATATATATATATATATATATATATATATATATATATGTACAAATGTTTTACCTTTCCTTTCTATTTTATACACTTTCCTACTGGCCACTTTTACCACCTTTCTGCCCAGGCAAATTTTCAGCTTTCAGCGTTGTCACACTTTGAATGACAATTGCGTGGTCATGCAGCACTGTACCCAAATTCAATTTTATCATTTTTTTCACACAAATAGAGCTTTCTTTTGGTGTTAATTAATCGCCATTGTTATTTTTTTTTTTTTTACAAGGTCAAAAGACAGATTTTTTTTTATAGTTTGTTATAAAGTTTTGCAAACAGGTAATTTTTATTTTTCACTGATTTTCTCTGATGAGGCTGCATTGATGGGTACTGATGAGGTGGCACTGGTGGGCACTGATGAGGAGGCACTAATGAGGAGGCACTGATAAGGCTGCACCTAAGGGCACTGATAGGTGGTACTGATGGACATAGGTAGCACTGATAAGCGGCACTAATGCACACTGATAAGCAGCACTGATGCACACTGATAAGCGGCACTGATGCACACTGATAGGCGGCACTGATGCACACTGATAGGCGGCACTGATAGGCGACACTGATGAAGAGCCACTGATGGCCACTGATTGGTATCACTGATGGGCACTGATTGACAGCACTAATGGGCACTGGTTGACAGCAGTAGTGGGCACTGATTGGAAGCACTGGTGGGCACTGTTGGAACTGTACATTTATAATTAGACACTGATAATGAGTGCCCTTATTATCAGTGTAGATGTCCCTTTAACACATGCCAGTTATTGGCTCTCCTCAAGGAATGCCGATAACCGTCTTCTGTTTACGACGTGATCAGCTGTCATTGGACACAGCTGATCACATGGTAAAGGGCCACTGTGATTGGCCCTTTACACCAATCTGTGATTAGCTGTGTCCTAAGGATGCAGGGGACGTCTTTACTCGACCGGAGACACCCCGAGAATGACCGCGGCCAGCCTGACAGCTCTTATGTAGCTGAGGGCGGGGTCATCCGTCACGTGACCCCGCCCCCTCTGATGCAAGGGGAATCGCCAGGCTTTCCCAGTGACATGGATGGGTGACCCTGCCCCCCTCTGATGAAATGGAAACCACCCATCCACGTTAATGGGAAAGTGTGTAAAAATATTCAGCGCCAGTTACTAGTAAATACGATCAATTAAAATTTAAAGCTGCTCCTCAGTGGCAAAAAAATGTATTAATGCAATATGTGAAAGTGGATATAGAGGGCGCTCAGCTACAGGTGGATAACTCACAAATATCCCCTATAGTTGTGCAGATTATATATTATTGAGAAAATAACAATAATGAGTTAAAGCGGGGGTTCCGCGGTTCGTCTGTTTTTTTTTGTTTTATGTTAATGAAACTGTTTTAATGTAGGCAAGCTTGTACTCACGTGTCTAAGCTTCCTACTCCTCCGCAGTCTGAATCGGCAGCTATGAATAAGTTATAAAAATTCCTGCAGGCATTTTCCATTTTGCTCGTGGGCAGCGTGAAGCCCACAAGCAAATACTTCCTGGAAGCGAGTAAAATCCTGCGAGATTTAGTCGTTGGGCGGTGTGAATCGTCTCCTAGGAAGCATGACACTGTGCTCCCAGGAGACATTGCGGCGCTGAGAATCGTAAGACACGCCCACTCCCGCGGGATTGATACCCGGAAGTGTCTGCAATCAACTGCAGATGCAAGGTATTTATATGTTAGATAAAATAATGCATAGCAAAATGTCTATCTACTTAATGAGCTGTTCTAGATAAGCTTGAGTTGACATTTAGGGTGAACCTCCACTTTAAATATAGACAAATAGATGACAATAGTGCTCCAACACACATGCAGTGCTTAATTAGTGTCTCTTAATAAATAGTCCCAAGCTGTGCATTACAGTGAATCTGATGAAAACATGCTCAAACATATGGATGCGCTTACCAGAAATATTTGACTTCTTTAATGAAATAGAGAGTCAAATAGGCTTTAGCAGGATTGTGCCTGCACACATGCTGACAGGAAAATTACTTGTGTGAACCTCATTCTCAGCACCCCAAGTAGGATATATAAAAGACCGGAGAAAAAGCCAATAGCGTAATACTGTTTATTTTTAAAAGTATAAAAGAAAAGGAACCAAGTGGCCTCTTACTTTAAAAGGGCATCCCGGCACTGGGGCTGCATCTGCTCCCACCTCCGTGGTGGACATACAGGTTGCCGGGTGCTGCTAGCTCCTCAGGTCGGAGAGGACATCGGGCTATCACGTGACCAGGTACCGCCACCGACGTATGTTTCGTTGGTTAACGTCTTTCAGGGGGCGTACCTGGTCACAAAGGATCATGGGATTTGTAGTCTAGTCAGACCTCTCATTGGATCCGAGTGGGGAAAATGAACGCCAATTGGATAGCAGCCGCAGTGCCGTTTGGCTACGCAAATACAGAAACAACGTTCCACATAACAGGCAGCAAAACAATTGGATGCAATGATTTAGAATAAATCATTTAAAATCGGCTATATTTGAATTTAGCACGGGGGATTAGAAGACACATAAGGAACAAATTAAAAGACTTACTCCCCTTTGGCATGTTATACCGCATAAAGAGCTTGGGGATTAGTAGGTGGCAACATAACATAGTTAAAAAATATAATTAAACTGAGGGGTGACCAACCCGCCCATTTCAATACCACAACACCTAGTGTTGATCTAAATATTTTCCCTTTTAAATCTCCCATTGGTCTGTTAGGGGAATAACAGAGCTCTCAATACTTAGGAGCACCAAACTTGACCACAGTATGGTTATAGAATGGTAATAGAAAATTACATTAAAATTAATTAACAAAACCAACACCTGCCCCCCCCTTTCTAAGTGGTTTATGCCCCACATACCACTGGGGTGCCATTCCTCAATACCCCATATTTGGCCCACTTATCTATCATAGCTGGCAGGTGTAACATATGATTTGATGAGGGAATAAATAGATATCAAACTGAATCTGGGGTCTCTACTCTCAATCATTGGCCAGGAAACAATTCAGATCCAATTCAATATTGAGGCCAAGTGGCTGCAATCTATGCAACCACTTTGTCTAATTTTGGGAAACACTCCTGGTCATGTGTGTTCCCCGCCAATGTTTAGAGACTTTGTCAATCCCATAGAATGTGCATAGGCTAGGGTCACTATCATGGTGACTTGTGAAATGTCTTGACACATTATGGTTTGGAAAGCTTTTTTTGATGTTTGCTAAATGCTCATTAATCCTAATTTTAAGTTGACAAGTGGTTCTACCTACGTATTGGAGTGAAAATGGACACTCCAGGACGTAGGTAACATGATCTGACCCACATGTGATAAGAGGTTTAATTTGAAACATTAGATTTGAATTGTGTGACCTTTTTTCAATCACCTGACTTTCTAGTGGTTCTGCATGCTTTGCACCTGGTGCAATGATGGAACCTGGATCCATCCAGAAAGGTCACAAGTTTCTTTGGGGGATCTGGTACATTGTGGGCTATTCTATTTCTGAGGCCTGGGGCCCTCTTATAGATGAATTTGTGGGTATTAGAGATGGAAGTTTGTAAGTCTCTGTCTTTCATAAGAATAGGCCAACGTTGTTTGAAAATTGCTTCAATTTGCCTATATTGCCTATGAAACCCAGAGACAAACGCCACCTCTTTTTTTAATTCTTTTTTTGGTTTAGTGATCAGCAGGGATTGTCTATTCATTATGGACACCTGTGAGCACACTTTCTCAAGTGTATCCGCCGGATATCCCTTTTCCAGAAATTTATTTGTAAGGTGCTTAGCTTGTATTGCAAAATCTTCCTCCGTAGCACAATTGCGTTTTAATCGCATATATTGTCCTTTTGGTACTGCCCCTATCCATTGAGGATGGTGGCAACTATGTGTGGGCATGAACCCATTCCGGTCTGTTGTTTTGAAATATGTTAGAGTTTCAAACCTCATCTCATTTTTTCTGATAGTTAGGTCCAGATAATTAACAGAAATAGTGCTGGTTTCTGCCAAAAATTTCAGACCATAATTGTTGTTATTCATTTTTTCCAGATACATTTTGAGACCAACCTCTGTCCCCTCCCAAAACAGAATTACATCATCAATGTAGCGTTTGTAGAACATGAGTGACTGGTGTTTTTTCAGAAAAATGGTCTCCTGTTCACATTTGTTCAAAACTACATTCGCTACACTGGGTGCATAGCGTGCCCCCATAGCTACACCCCCTATTTGATTGTAATACTGGTTGTTGGCCCAAAAATAATGATTCCCCATGGCCATTCCAAGCCCTTTGATTAGATAGCTAATCTGTTTTTTTTTTAAGTTTAGATTCTCTCATTAAGGCCCTCCGAAGTGCCTCTAATGCATCTTTATGACGTATATTTGTGTAGAGTGATTCTATATCTACTGTTGCCATAATTGTATTTTCATTGACTTTAAGATCCTGTTTTGCTACAACCAGATCCTTACTGTCTTTAAGATAAGATGGGCTTTGGGACACTAGTGGCTTAAAAAAAACATCCAAGTATTCACCCAATCTGGAAAAGAGTGATCCTATTCCGCTAATTATAGGTCGCCCGGGAGGGTTTTCTTTATTTTTATGTATCTTGGGCACTGTGTATAAGACCGGAATTTTTGGTGCATGAAGGACCAGATATTCTGCCTCCTTAGGATTGAGAATCCCCCTACAGTATCTACTCCCTCATTCACCCAATTTTGTAGTAAACTCTTGAGTCGTGATGTAGGATCACCACTCATAAGCTGGTATGTGCTGGAGTCTTCAAGTTGTTTCTGCATTTCACTATAATAGTATTCTCTCTTGAGTATGACTAATCCCCCCTCCCCTTTGTCAGCTGATCTAACCACTATTTGTTTATTGCTTTCAATAGATTTTATTGCTTCCCTAAACTGTATATTGGACCTATGTCGAGTTATTTGCATATCTCGCTCATCGTTTTGTACCATAATGCGAAACACCTCAATATGGTGGTTAGCTCCCTTTTGTGGATTGAACACCAACTGGTTTCCTCAGTCCGCTGTGCACAAATGGGTCAGGTGCGTTTGGTGCTGCCTCATTACTGTGTCCCGCAAAATGTTTTTTGATATTTAATTTATGTGCTTTTCAATATCGATAAATAATTCAAATTTATCTACATCTTTGTTAAATTTGAAACCTTGTTGTAATACCTCTAGTTCTTGATTTAAAAATTCTACTCCTTCCAGATTAAATATCCCCTCTTTACTTTTTCTTTTTCGTTCCACCTCTTCCTCGTCGCCCTCTCTTTCTGAAGGGTCCTTAGGATACTGTGGGGACTTGGGAGGAATACGATACGCCTCTTTCCACCCTCTCCCTCCCCCCCCGGTACTGATTATAGGAAGGGGCTGGTCTCCCTCTAAAATTGCCCCTAAATCCATGCATATATAGTCATTATGTTATGTGGAACGTTGTTTCTGTATTTGCGTAGCCAAACGGCACTGCGGCTGCTATCCAATTGGCGTTCATTTTCCCCGCTCGGATCCAATGAGAGGTCTAACTAGACTAAAATCCCATGATCATTTGTGACCAGGTACGCCCCTGAAGACGTTAACCAATGAAACGTACGTCGGCGGTGGTACCTGGTATCCTACTTGGGGCGCTGAGAATTAGGTTCACACAAGTAATTTTCCTGTCAGCATGTGTGCAGGCACAATCCTGCTAAAGCCTATTTGACTCTCTTTTTCATTAAAGAAGTCAAATATTTCTGGTAAGCGCATCCATATGTTTGAGCACGTTTTGGGTGAAAGAAGATTTTAAATGTTTGGTGGTGGCAAGTTATCACTTAAACAAGAATACAGTCAATAAGAAGATTTGAACATCAGATTCACTGTAATGCACAGATTGGGACTATTTATTAAGTTAATGGGAAAGCCCTTCGTCAGGGCACTGCCCTTTACGGTCACATTTCCCCAGTTGGCTCTGGGTGGAATTGAACCTGGGACCTGTCCATTGTGAGTCCAGCTCTTTGCCTCTGAGCCACTGCTCAAGTATTACTTTGCTTGCTATCCATTTGAGCCTGGTGCTGAACCTGTACTTTCTGTGGACCAATCAGTGGCCAGTGCGGCCTATTTAAGCCAGCCCCTTCCCCTCTGCTAATTGCTGGTTCGTTGTCAGCTTTACCCTGTGAGAGAACCTTGGAAACCTGTATACCCAGACCTGCTTGACCCGGATTGGACCTTGACGATTCTCTGCCATCTCCTACACTTGACCCCTGCCTGCTTATCGGATTTGCTGTTGTCTCCTGCCCCTTGACCTTGGCTTGCTCTCACGGACTTCCTCTGATCTCTCCAACTCCTGACCCACGGCCTGTGACCCGGATTTGCCTTTGTTTCCTGTTGGTCCCTTCTGGACTTACCTGCCTGATCAACGACTGTCTCCAGTCCTCTGCACCTGCCCTGTTTTCGTCAGCTGCACCAAGTCTGCCTACCAGTTCCCGGCACAGGTGCCTCCTTGTGCCGTCCCTCCTCTGTTCTAACTCCAGGGAGTGGTCTGCACAGGGTCGCAAAGGTGAGCCGCCCTCAGCATCTCGGCCTCGGTGAGTACTTACCTTAATGGTCCTGACACCCTTGCGTCAGAGGGGAGCGGGGTCACGTGAAGGGTGGCTACATGAGAAATGTCAAGCTGGCCGCAGTCATTCCAGGGGTGTCTCCGGGGGAGTAAGGATCCTGTGCGTGTTCCTCGCCGGACATCATCGCTGGAGCATGGAGATCACCTATCGCTGGATACCAAGAATAGATTCCATTGCTGGAGTGGACATCGAGACATCGCTGGAATCTTTTTTTTTCTTTTACATTTTTTTATTTTTAATAAAGAACTTATAAAGCTGTGTCTGTGTGTTTTTTAACAATTTGACTTTGCTTTGTGTGTGAAATTATAGGGGTACAATGTACCCCTTATCAATTCACATAGGGGGGCTGGGATCTGGGGTCCCCTTTGTTAAAGGGGGCTTCCAGATTCCGATAAGCCCCCTGCCTGCAGACCCCCACAACCACCGGGCAAGGGGATGAGGCCCTTGTCCCCATCAACATGGGGACAAGGTGCTTTGAGGGGTCACAGACCCCCAAAGTATCCCCCCCATGTTGAGGGCATGTGGCCTGGTACAGTTCAGGAGGGGTGGGGGCACTCTCTCATTCCCCCTCTTTTCCTGCGGCCTGCCAGGTTGCGTGCTCGGATAAAGGGTCTGGATTTTTGGGGGAACCCTACTTCATTTTTTTTTTTCATTTTAAATTACGCGGGGTTCCCCTTAATATCCATACCAGACCTGAAGTTTTTAAAACTTTTTTTTGCATTGATACATGTCCCCTGGGGCAGGACCCAGGTCCCCAAACACTTTTTAGGACAATAACTTGAAAATTAACCTTTAAAATGTAAAACTTTAGAATTCTCCCATAGACTTTTACATGGTGTTCTGTGGCTTTTCGAATTTGCTGCGAACACCCCAAATTGTTCGCTGTTCACCGAACTGGCGAACAGCCAATGTTCGAATCAAACTCATGCTCGATTCGAACTCAAAGCTCATCCCTAAAGAAGAGCATTCATCAGAGAAACAGCCAAGAGGTCCATGGAAACTCTGGAGGAGCTGCAGAGATCCGCAGCTCAGGTGCGAGAATCTGTCCACAGGACAACTATTAGTCGTGCACTCCACAAATCTGGTTTTTATGGAAGAGGGGCAAGAAGAAAGCCACAAGAAGTCCTGTTTGCAGTTTGCGAGAAGCCATGTGGGGGACACAGCAAACATGTGGAAGAAGGTGCTCTGGTCAGATGAGACCAAAATGTAACTTTTTGGTTTAAAAGCAAAACGCTATGTTTGGCAGAAAACTAACACTGCACATCACTCTGAACACACCATTACTCTGCAAAAGACTTGAGACTGGGGCGGAGGTTCACCTTCCAGCAGGACAACGACCCTAAACATACAGCTAGAGTTCAAATGGAATGGTTAAGAGTAAAGCATATTCATGTGTTAGAATGGCCCAGTCACAGTCCAGACCGAAATCTAATTGGTAATCTGTGGCAAGACGTGAAAGTTGCTGTTCACAGACGCTCTCCATCCAATCTGACAGAGCTTGAGCTATTTGCAAAGAAGAATGGGCAAAAATGTCACTCTCTAGATGTGCAAAGCTGGTAGAGACATCCCCAGAAAGACTTGCAATTGCAATTGCAATACAAAAAAAAAAATGCACCCCACACTTTTCACATATTTATTTGTAAAAAAAAATTGAAAACCATTTATCATTTTTTTTTTACTTCACAATTATGCGCCACTTTGTGTTGGTCTATCACATAAAATCCCAATAAAATAAATTGACGATCTTGGTTGTAATATGAAAAAATTTGTAAAAAATATCAAGGAGTATGAATACTTTTTCAAGGCACTGTATACAACACATGAGAAACTGAATGGATGTTACCACCAGAGAGGGATCACTTTGACGCGGTTTGCCAGCTTGAACATGTATTGCAATATGTGGCAACTAACAATTCACATTTTATAAGTAACAGTTTGCTATAGGAAAGGATTAACAAGTGGTAACACCCATTCAGTTTCTCATGTGTTGTATATATAGGGGCTGGTCAGTTTACAACCTGTCAGAAACCCTCTCTGTCAGCCCGCCCCTCTCTGTCAGCATTCCTCTCTGTCAGCCTGCCCCTCTCTGTCAGCAATCCTCTCTGTCAGCCCGCCCCTCTCTGTCAGCAATACTCTCTGTCAGCCCAGCCTCTATGTCAGCAATCCTCTCTGTCAGCCCGCCCCTCTCTGTCAGCCCGCCCCTCTCTGTCAGCAACCCTCTCTGTCAGCCTGCCCCTCTCTGTCAGCAATCCTCTCTGTCAGCCCACCCCTCTCTGTCAGCAATACTCTCTGTCAGCCCGGCCCTCTATGTCAGCAATCCTCTCTGTCAGCCTGGCCCTCTATGTCAGCAATCCTCTCTTGTCAGCCCACCCCTCTCTGTCAGCCCGCCCCTCTCTGTCAGCAATCCTCTCTGTCAGCCCGGTCTTCTCTGTCAAGAGGAAAACACAGGAAGCGCCACCTAAGTGTAATATGTTGGGTACAATTTATTCCCATTGAAAACGTCAGATTGTGACGAAACGCGTCTGGGACGGAGTGCAGTGACGTCACCGCGTACAGGAAGGGCTCCTGTTAGATGCCGGCCGGCAATTGTTTATTCGCTTTCTATTTACATTTGTCTTGTGAGGACGCTATTCGCTATTGTATGCTGCTGCACCCCATCGTGGATTTCTTAAAGGGAGCGTGACCCGGCGTATGTTTAGCCATTATCCGATGTTCTGGAAATATCCTGCAATAATTTGATTAACGCTGTTATCAAATTACTTTGTGGTAAGCCTTAGTCCATACGGTGGCGGGTCACAACTGTTTCATCTTCACACTGGGTGCTGGTTGGATCGGAATTCAGTTTATGGATTTTATTATTGGACTCTTTGTTCACCATTTGTTTATTACTTATGCACTTTTTTAGTGCACACTCTTTTTGTGCCTCACTGTTAGAAGGCACAAAGGACTTCACTGTCTACATTAATTTAATATTGGTTGGCGCAATTTTTCTTTCTTTTTTACAATTTATTAATTCACTTGGCCACAGGATGGACTGCTGCTCTTCTCCACATCTGCCTACCTGTGGACGTTTCGTTTGAGACCCCGGACCACATCAAGAGATACAGGTGAGCCCGTTTTTAATTTGCTTCCTGTAAGTGCATTACTTGCTGAATCAATAAATTGTACCCAACATATTACACTTAGGTGGCGCTTCATGTGTTTTCCTCTTCTCATCCTGCTTGCAGAGTCGGCTTTTCTCTGAGGAGAGCTGCTGCCTACCACCCCCTTAGAACTATAATTTTTTTACTATTGCTTATGGACTGATGAACTTTCATTATTCATATATCGCCTGTGGTATTTGTATATGTACACTAGTGTTTGCGCTTACAGTTTTCCTCTCCTTGTATATTGTTAACCCTCTCTGTCAGCCCGCCCCTCTCTATCATCCCGACACTGTTAGAGAGAGACCCCCCTTCAGGTCCCATTAGATTCTTTTGTAGTCTCTAATGAGGCCCGGAGGGGACACTTTCTAACAGACTGTAAAATGGACACTGTTAGAGAATGACCCCCCTCCAGGTCCCATTAGACTCTGTTGTTAAACAGTGTTTAAAAAAAAAAAAGGCAAAAGTTGTACTTTGTGAAAAATGAAGGGGTGGTTCATGGGTGGGTCATGGATGGGCCAGGGGCGGGTCATGGACAGGGCCTGACAGGGGCCCTTGCTTTATTTGGTCCAGGGCCCTGAGTGTTGTCAGGCCGCCCCTGTCCACGTGCAGGAAAACTGAGGGAAACTGATATGAAACTGATGTCTCTGCAAGTGAAATCAGCTAGCCTTTCCCATCAGTTCCCATCAGTTTGCATGCAGGTATTGTGTGAAGGAGCCCTTATAAAAGTAATATTGAGGGGATAATTATTCTTTTGGAAAAGGACCAGTAAACATTATTGAGAGAGGAACTCATGGCAGATATAAGAGACTCTTCTTTTTAATGCAAGCAGTGTAGGTATCTGAATTTGACTGAGGGACGGATCAGTGTCACAGGGTGGCACAGGGTGCTAATCGGTTGCACTCCTGTGCTCAGGGTGCAGGCAGGTGCAGTCTATTTCCTCCACAGTAGGTGGTGCTCCGCCATGGTGGCACTGCTGCTGGAGAGGAAGTCAGGAAGAACAGGGTTCCTCTATGGTTTCCTGGGTCACTGGGGAAGCTATCCTATTGGATGCTTCTGCTTCAGATGACTCAAGTAGCCATCTTGGGTCAGGCAGAGCCTATTTAAAAGAAAAGTATGGGATTATTATTTTTTAGAATCATACTTACATAGGTGCATCTGTCCCCCCGCCAGCTCTAAGACATAGAACTGAGCGATCACACACCTCTGATCGATCAATTCTTAGAGCTCCCTCAGCAGAGAGCTGGTGACTTTCAGTCACTAGCTCTCTTCACTTGGACCAGCTCTGTGATGCCTGCTGTCTGCTAAAATGGGTCAAAGAAGTGCAGAACAGACTGCACTCCTGTAGTCCACAGGAGAAGGTAACCCAAACGAGCTTTGGCTGTATTTCTCGTTTAAGGCCCTGACTCCCAGGTTTTGACGTGCTTTGGTGAGTCGACAGAATAGGAACATATACCCTGTCTGTTAGATACAGTAATAGAGCTAGGGAAAGGTTCCTGACAAGAAGGGTAAGCATTGGGCCTCATTCCTTCTGACCACCCCCCAATTGGGACCAGACAACCAGGCCGCATTCAGTTCCCACTCAACAGACCCTGTCATTCTGGCTGGAATCTACTCTGTCATACTACTGAACTGTGAGTTTGCCCAGCTGGGTGGCCATCCCACTGGGCTTGTTGTGAAATTGTATTAATTTCAATACAAGTTATATTGCTTGTGTAAATCATTGTCTCCACAACATGCTGCACCCCACCTACAAGGTGCTCACAAGGAGCATGCTGAAAGAAGGAGACAAGAAGGAGAGTGATAGAGAGAAATGCCAATCAGTATGGCGCTTCTCCTTTCACTGTCCAGTCACCGGCTGGAGATGGGACAAGACCATGTAAAAATCAGGCCCTCACCCCTGACAGACAGACCTCCATAAATTTCATTACTGGGTGGAGTGGACTACAAATCATTGGACAGTTAAAACAGCTTCCAAATACATATTTTACCTTTGTATTTATCTGTTTATCTGGAGTTCAGCTTAAAAGAAAAGAACTGCATGGACATAATATTCAAGGTCTTTATTTCTGGGTGATTTCCATGGTTTCTGACTATGAAAGAAATGCGTTGTCATCATCGTAAAGCAATATTTTCAAATCCGCAATAAGAAAAAACGATCATGATAATTGCTGTCCGCTCTGTACTTTTTTAGGCAAAAATATTATTACTTGTTATTCTGATGGGCAATTTGTGTCTCTATAATTTTGGCACATTGAGAAAAATACTGGATTTGAAGTGTCACCAATCGTCAGATGGGAAGCTACTGTATGGCGCTGCGTAGGTATTTTTCTGCAGCCGGCTTAGAGCCTATTGTAAAAAAAAAAAATTGTATAGCAGAAAAGCAATTTTTGACAAAAGAACTTATTGAAATTATAGGCATACAAACAGCCTACCAAGCTATTTGATTGTAAGATTACTTGAGTCTGGCCCTCCTGTGTAGAAGTTAATTGTGAAATAACCGGCGCATTATAGCAAGACAACGGCCGTTTTATCCTCTTCGTTAAGCTGTTAGTTATCATAATTAAGAACGTCCTAATCAAAATGTTGGTGATTATTGAACTGTGGATGCTGTGACACTTATCTCGATCATCTATTTAAACTCCTCACTTAACTTCCTCGAAGTTCAGGCCGACGGTTATTGGTCATAAATTCATAATTATGAACGTTTCATTAAGGGGCTATTAAAAAATGGCGTTAACCTGTTCACAGCCACGGGGCTCAAACAAGTGCGGATGTGAATGCTGATGAGAACAGAAAGGCTTATCAACCCCCAACTCCAAGTCCTCATGAAACAAAGGGTCACTCTTTCGACTGTAATGTATTTGTGCATTTTTCTCATCACAAACACACACATACTCACACAATTATCGAGTGCTAATTTCCCTTATAGCTTCATTGGAGCACAGTATATTGTTTCAAGGTGATTTGTAGGGAGGGGAACCATTAATTGCCTCTCCAAGCTGATGGGAAGATCTTATTAATAGCGATAATGTAATATGTGAATGAGAATGTAAAATCTATACACTTAAATGTCTCATTGTATTTCCAGCAGTTGCATACAAATCTGGCTTCTTTTTTTTATCACACGTAGGAGGTATAGGATTGTTTTAACCCCTTCTTTCCATGTGCATCTGTAGTTCATTGCCTAATTACTGAAAGGCTAGTTGGGTTAGGTTAACACTAGGTTCGTACCTATGCATTTTTTTTGTGTGTTTTGCAGTTTCCAGAAACTCACTACAGTCCATTTCGTATAGTACACTTTCACAAAACATTCAATGTTCAAAATGCACATCAAAACACACATGAAAACTGCATCAACTGCACATTTAGCAAATTTAACTACATTTTGCATTAGTTTGAGGCAGAGGCATACGTAGATCCTTCAGGGCCCTGATGCAAGAAACTATGAAGGGCCTTTCTGGCCTCCAGACAGGGCCCTTTTCTTACAAGGCTCAGTGACAGAATGCCAGGGCCCAGTGGAAGGTGTAACCTTTGCAACCCTGGTAGTTCCGCCACTGGTGTCAGTAGTTTTGTTTCATTTTTTTTATATTATTTTTTACCTTTTTTTTTACTATTTTTTTTTTTTAAAAATAAACATTTTTTAGGAGCCCTGCTGTGGGGGCCTTAATGAAATATCAGGGGTCTTAATAGACCTCTGATGTTTAACCTTTGAGACATAGAAAAGAGATTGAGGACACAGCCTCAGCTGCACAGAAGCCTCCTGCTGCTCTCATATCTGCTATTAAAGAGGACGTAAACCCTCTAAAGCACTTCTTTTTTTAAAAAAATGCAAGAGAAAGGCATAATGAGCTAGTATGCATAGCATACTAGCTCATTTTGAATTACTTACCTGAGATCGAAGCCCCCGAAGCGACTGTCATTCCTCACCTCTGCCATTGATACCCAAGTTACTTCTTGGTATCGTGGCTCCGGCCAATCACAGTGACGGAGCCGTGATAGAAGTCACTCCTGCACATGCACGCGGGAGCCGTCAGTGACAGCACGATCGCCCTCACTAACGGCACGCTCAGTGCGCTTGCGCCGTTATCTACAGCGTACATGCGCCGTAGACATCGGTGCAGTCTTTTCTGCAAATATCTCCTAAACCATGTAGGTTTAGGAGATATTTGTTGCACCTACAAGTAAGCCTTAAACTAGGCTTACCTGTAGGTTAAAGTGGTCTGTATGGGTTTACAACCACTTTAAATACTCCCATCCACTCTGTACCATTATAATAATGTCCCTGTGCCTGTGTTCTGTAAAAAATTGCCTGATTTTACCTATATGAGTGCGGCTTCCGGCGCTCAGCTGATTGTCGGCTCTCTCCCCCTCCTCCCCGGCTGACATCAGTGAGAGGGCTCAGCCCCGCCCACTGCAGCTGTGGTGCCAGAGAGAGAAGAGAGAGCCGACAGTCAGCTGAGCACTGGAGCAGAGCTCATATAGGTACAATCGGGCAGGTTTTTTACAGAACACAGGCACAGGGACAATTATTATAATGGTACAGAGCATTTGGGAGTATTTAATAGAAGTGGGTTAACAATCACTTTGATGCAGAGAATGCGCTGCAATAAACGAGGCACTAGTTTTAAAAATGTAGAATGTGCCATCTCCAAAACGAACGTGAGTTTTACAAGAACGAGTGCTCCCGTCCCCTAATTTAGTCTGAGCATGCGTGGATTTTTAACCGATGGTTCGTGCCTACTGGTATCTTATTCCCTATGGGTGGCCTTGGTTTGGGTTATTTATTTTTTCTGCTTGACCTAATTTGAATTTACAGGGCTGAGATCTTCAGATGAGGGTTGTACCGTACAAGTCACAAAAGTATTTTTTTGTCTACTTTGTAGACTTTTTCTTTTCTTTTTTTCTGTACTACACTTATTTTGTATGCACAATACTACTTGAAATCAATAAAAAGAACTTGACATGCTTTGTGAGAGGTTTTTATTTTATTTATTTTTATTTACAAGAATGTTAAAAGGCAAAAGAAGAATTAAGCTAGAAAATGCAGTGATCTCTGAGACTTGTACAATGTTTGAGAATTTTTAGGATCAAGGATGGTGCCCTATAAATGAAAAATAAAACAGTAGAATTAAGAAGTTATTTTCAGAGTAAGGCTCATCTCAAAGCAGTGTGTTCCTTCTGACATTTTGGTTTGTGTCCAACCCCACAACAAGCAGCCTGTCAAGGTTTATGGTAGGCTGTAGCTGGATGGGATGCAGAAGACCTGCCTTTTGAAACTTCATTACTGAACACACAGGGTGTGGGTATCACTAGGTACGGCATTCAGTTTCATCCAGGTGCAGCCTGCCATAGACTTTGGCAGGCTGCCTGCTGCAGGGCTGGACACTGTATCTGCCCCTCCTAGGTGCACTAAAACACCAGGAGGGATGCACTGCTTCTAGACAGCCCCAAGTGCAAAGGTCATAACACTTTAAGGCCTGGTACACACGATAGGATTGATCCGCGGATACAGTCCGCCGGACCGTATCCGCGGATAAATCCTCTGGCGGATTTGGATCCGTTGGCATGTACTCACCATCGGATCCAAATCTGCGCGGAATTCAACCGCGGTGACGTGTCGCGCCGTCGCCGCGTTGATGACGCGGCGACGTGCGCGACGCTGTCATATAAGAAAATCCGCGCATGCGGCGAATCATTACGACGCATGCGAGGGACGGGTTCGGACGGATCGATCCGGTGAGTCTGTACAGACCACCGGATCGATCCGCTGGAGCCGATTCCAGCGGATAGATTTGTTAGCATGCTAACAAATTTTTATCTGCTGGAAATCGGAAATATCCGCGGATAAATTTCCGCTGGAACGTACACACCAGGGGATCTATCCGCTGAAACCGATCCGCTGAGATTTTTCAGCGGATGGATCCTCTCGTGTGTACGGGGCCTAAGCCTGCAGACATTGAATGGAGAGTGACTGTCTTTTTTGTCTAGCTGTTCGGACTTCTGTGTCATGCAGAAGCCTCCAGGTTTGTGTGTGCATAGCAAAAAATTTTGAACAAAGTAAAATCATACATTAGTAAAAAGTCTGAAGTAAATGCATTTTGAGGGTTTGAACATACCTCCTTCAACAGGGCTATGAATAATCCAGTATCTGGATCACTAAACTGGCTGTACAGACTTAAGCTGACTATACACTCATGGGCGTCCGCTGAATTTGTTTCAGGAGGGGGCGCTTCGGCAGCGGCGATACGCAGTCGCATTTTACCCTTTCTTCGACCGATAAACCCCTTCGCTAGCAGGGGTTAAAATCGCCCCCCCCCCCGTGTTAAAATGTAAAAACACCCCACTGTGCCCCCTGCATCTTTCAATATCTCTTTGTCACTACTGTGTATCCCTTCTCCACAACTACACTTCTGGACCCCTTTACATTACACAGCACCTCACAGCTCTGGACCCCTTTACATTACACAGCACCCCACAGCTATGGACCCCTTTACATTACACAGCACCCTGCATCACTGCCCCCCTTTACATTACACAGCACCCTGCATCACTGGCCCCCTTTACATTACACAGCACCCCTTTCCCTTGACTAAAACAGTACACTATATTGACAGTATATTTATTTCAGGTCTAAAAGAGGATCACTGCATCACTGGACCCCTTTAGATTGCACAGCACCCTGCATCAATGGACCCCTTTACATTACACAGCACCCTGCATCACTGGACCCCTTTACATTACACAGCACCCTGCATCACTGGACCCCTTTACATTACACAGCACCCTGCATCACTGGACCCCTTTACATTACACAGCACCCCTTTCCCTTGACTGGAACACTACACTATATTGACAGTATATTTATTTCAGGTCTAAAAGAGGAACCTTTTGGAATGAAGGACAAATGAATTTGATTCCAGAAGAGGGACAGGCACTCTAAATAAGGGACAACTAGAAACTATGCCGTAGGCTACAACTCTGTGTTGCGTTTGCTCTGCGGTTCCAGACTTGCTAAAAATACATCAGAAAATAGTCTAGTGTTACCTGTGGCAACAGATGTTGGAACAAACAAAGCACAGGCCTGGAAAACGATATAAAACGGCGCTTCCTCTGTCCTCTGGCGCTCGTATCGTATGTCACAGGCCTGGGTCTGTGTGCAAGGTCCCGCCCCCTTAATTCGGCTTGTGTGATAGGTGGAACACTAGAAGACTATCAGATGAGCCGAACAAGGGGGCGGGACCTTGCACAGTGACCCAGCTCCCTGGCATACGATACGAGCGCCGGAGGACAGAAGGAGGGGAGCGCTGCAGTCGCTGCTTAAAGCAGCCCCAGGGCCAGTTCAGCCCTGCTCCTGGCTCTCCCTAGCGATTCCAGGGGGGGGCAAACGACCCCTCTTGCCCTATGGAGCAGACCCCCATGCATACACTGCTCAAATTTTGGCTGATACCTGCTGGCTCAGCCAAAATTTGAGCAGTGCATGGAGCTGCTGGCACCACCCTAAGAGTCAATTGTTCATGGAGTTGATTTGTTGAAGGAGCCTGTTGGAATGTTGCCATCTTAACAGTGCTTGCAACCAATCAGAACATATTCAGGTATTTATTCCATGATCAAACAACATCTAAAACGTATGCCGCGTACACACAACCGTTTTCAGGTCTAGAAAAAACAATGTTTTTTTCAACCCGATTATTAAAACGGCCTTGCCTACACACGATCGTGAAAAAAAAATGCTCTAGCAAAGCGTGGTGACGTACAACATATACGACGGCACCAGGGCCGATCCACCCTATAGGCTCACTATGCAAGCCGCTTAGGGCCCGCAAAGCTGCAGGGGGCCCCCCAAATTACTAGAGGCCCCGCCTGGTGAGAAGTCATTTTTAGACCCTCACCCAGCTTCTCAACTCGCTGGCTGCATGGGAGAAGAGGTAAGAAGTCAGCACCCCCGCCTTCTCACTTTAATGTAAGATGTCAGTTCCGATAGCAGAACACCCCCTCCCCCTGCTTCTCAACTTTAATATTTAATGTGACATGTCACTGTTGGCAGTGCCCCTCCCCCCCAACTTCTCAACTTTAATGTGACATGTAATTTTTGCTTAGGGCCCCAGGGAGGTCAGGATTGGCACTGGACAGCACTATAAAGGGGAAGTTCCATGCAGATGGTGTCACCCTTTGGGCTGCTTTTGCTGATTTCGTGTTAGTTAAAGACGATTCGCGCTTTTCAGTCTGTTATTGCGTGATGAATGTGCTTACTCCATTATGAACGCTAGTTTTATCAGAACGAGCGCTCCCGTCTCATAACTTCCTTCTGAGCATGCAGGTTTTTTCACGTCGTTAAAGCCCACACACGACCATTTTTTACAACCTTAAAAACGACAACGTTAAAAACGTTGTGAAAAGATAGAGCATTTTCGACGTTTTTAATGGCCATTTTTTAGACCGTGAAAAATGCTCTGAAGCCCACACACGATCGTTTTTAATGACATTAAAAAAAACAGCGGCACTACTGTTATTAAAAATGAGTTTTAGAAATCAGACTCCATCTCTCCACCTTCTACTTCCTCTCCGATTGTGACCTCCACTGGATTCACTCACCAAGACCCAGTTGGGAAAATGGAGGTGGAAGCTGGAATCCTTCTATCATTATCCCTCTCCTCCTTTAACCACTTAAGCCCTGGACTATTTGACTGGCCGAAGACCAGAGGACTTTTTGCGATGCGGCACTGCGTCGCTTTAACTAACAATTGCGCAGTCGTGCGACATGGCTCCCAAACAAAATTGACTTCCTTTTTTTCCCCACAAATAGAGCTTTCTTTTGGTGGTATTTGATCAACTCTGCGGTTTTTATAATTTTTTGCGCTATAAACAGAGCAACAATTTTGAAAAAAATTCAATATTTTTTAAATTTTGCTAAATTACATATCCCCAAAAAATATATAAAAAAGCAAATGTTTTCCTCAGTTTAGGCCGATACGTATTCTTCTACATATTTTTGGTAAACAAAATCGCAATAAGCGTTTATTGATTGGTTTGCGCAAAAGTTATAGTGTCTTCTAAATAGGCACAGGGATATGCAATTAGCGGACCTCCAGCTGTTGCAAAACTACAAATCCCATGGGGCATAGCAAGGCTCTGACAGCCACAAGCATGACACCCAGAGGCAGAGGCATGATGGGATTTGTAGTTTTGCAACATCTGGAGGTCCGCTAATTGCATATCCCTCAAATAAGGGTATTTTTATGGCTTTTTTAATAATATTTTTTTTTTTTACTAGTAATGGCGGTGATCAGTGATTTTTATCGTGACTGCGATATTGTCACGGACGCATCGGACACTTTTGACACCATTTTGGGACCATTGTCATTTTTACAGCGATCGGTGCTATAAAAATGACACTGGCAGTGAAGGGGTTAACCTGTAGGGGGCGCTGAAGGGGTTAAGTGTGTCCTAGAGAGTTAGTCTAACTGTTAGGGGGCGTGGCTACAAGTGACAAGTCACTGATCGCTGCTCCCAATGAGAGGGAGCAGACGATCAGTGACAGTGTCACTAGGCAAAATGGGGAGATGCATGTTTACACTTACCTCTCCCCCTTCTGCAGCTCTGTGACCCGATCGCGGGACACTGGCAGACATCGAGTCCGCGGGTACCGTGGGCACGGTCACGGACCTCGAGGCAGGGGCAAGTGATGTCTATATACGTTACTCTGTCCAGCCGTGCCATTCTGCCGATGTATATGTACAGGAGCCGGTCGGGAACCGGTTAAAGGTTATCGTATTCGTCTTTTTTTTTAAGTTTTGCTGAGGAATGCTGTAATCTATCAGCCTCCTGGATTGGTGTCACGCTTTCTTGAGAACTTCACTGTCTAGCTACCTTACTTTATGTTTACTGATATACCCACTATCATTCTTTGTGACTTTAACGTCTCTGGTAATATTAACACCCTAACTACCACTCAAACTCCTCAACCTAACCTTTTCTTTTGATGTAACACAACAGAACATACATTTCTATTCAACACCTTTAACCTTGTATTCTCCTACCCCTGCACTCCTTACTATAAACCCAACACTCCTTTTCCTCTCTTACCCTGATGCCACGTACACATGACCATTTTTCATGACGAGAAAAATGCATTTTTTTTTAATTGGTCATTAAAAACGATTGTGTATAGTCTCCAGAGCATTTTTTTAGATGAGAAAAAAGGCCATTAAAAATTTAAAACCTGCGTTTTTCACATCGTAATTTTTCTCATCGTGAAAAATGGTCGTGTGTAGGCTTTAATGACGGGGAAAAAAAACGCACATGCTCAGAAGCAAGCTATGAGAAGGGAAATTTGCATAATCAAGTTCAAAGGGTGGCGCCATTAGAATGGAACTTCCCCTTTATAGTGCCGTTGTACGTGTTGTACGTCATCGTGCTTTGCTCAATCATTTTTTATCACGATCGTGTGTATGCAAGGCAGGCTTGAGAGGAATCACGTCGAGAAAAACTTCGTTTTTTTCCATGACATGAAAAACATGGTAAACTGACGTTTAGGAGCAGTTTGGTGTTTTTTTCAGCTGCCCTTCAACTCTCTCCTATGTTATCTTATCAGGACATGTACAGTACAATGTCCCTTCTAGGCAGTTGAGTTTAGAAGCATTTTTTGGAAAGCAAAAGATCACTTTTAGGATGGATGTTCAGAGGCATTTACAATGCAAAATGCCTGTAACAGCTCGTAAACACGGTAACTTGCATTTAGCCGCATTTAGTTTATAGGCATTTTTAATGGAGATACATTTTTGACTATTTGCATTGCAAAAAATGCTTCTAAGCGCAAACACGGCTAAACGTGGCATGTAAAAATGGCATGTAAACAAGGCACAACGGGCGTTTTTAAACGTCGGTTACTATCTGTCAAGATAAATCGTTCAGGAGAGGTTTTAAAATGTCCCATGTACATGAAGCCTACCTCTATCAACTACATGCTCTGCCTGTCTTCAGTCTCCTATTCCTCCAACCAGCAAACAGGTACCCACCAAAACCTTTGCCACCCTTCTCTTCTCTATTCCCTCTTACTACCTGGCCACTTCTGTTCAC
Organism: Rana temporaria; assembly: GCF_905171775.1. Lineage (NCBI taxonomy): Eukaryota > Metazoa > Chordata > Amphibia > Anura > Ranidae > Rana > Rana temporaria. The sequence goes on from NC_053492.1 coordinate 434,886,507, forward strand.
AGACATCAGCTCTCGCTCTCTCATCTTCCCTGGACATGCTTGCTCTTCTTTACACACAGGATTAAGCCCTGTCTGCTACAACCCTGGCAACAGCGATACACCAAAGCCTGTGACTGTGGTGCAAAATGAAATCCCTGCAAGACTTTTCCCTTATTTCATCACTTTCCCTCTGGGTGATCTATGTACATTGCAAGGATTAACAAACTTTGTTGCAGATTCCTACCTTCTGTCATTCTGAAGAAATCCCTGTGTGTTTGTCTGTGTCCATGAACGCAGTGCGTCTGGGAGTGGTTTCATAATTATCAATCAGCTTCTGCACATGCAGGACACTAATGAGGAAAATTGCAGGGCCTGCATCCCTTTATGCCTTGTACACACGATCTGAATTTCCGATGAAAAAAAGTCAGACGGAATATTTTCATTGGATATTCAGACCATGTGTATGCCCCATCTGACTTTTTCCGTTCTCTTTTTTTCCGACGGAAAGAAATTATATCGGAAATTCCGTTCGTCTGTACGGAACTCCGACAGAGAAAAAAAACATGCATGCTCGGAAACAAGTCGTAGCACGCTCGGAAGCATTGAACTTCATTTTTCTAGGCTTGTCGTAGTGTTGTATGTCACCGCGTTTTGGACAGCCGGAATTCGGTGTGTCCATGTGTGTGCGAGACAGCTTAAGTGGAATTCTGTCTGAAAAACCCGTCTGAGTTTATTCAGACGAAAAACCGATCGCGTGTACAGGGCATTAGACGTGATTTCCTCTTGGGAGTATATTACCAAATATGTAATTTTTGTTGCAGGGGATGCCAAAAATCTGACTTATATCTTAGTGCAGACTTCTGGGAAAATCAGTGAGCCAATCACACAAGCAGAAAATTATATTTCTGGTGGGCATTCTGTACACATTTTTTTTTTTTTACACATCATCTTTTGCCTTGAGAATTGCAGCCCCTGTCTTGTTGACCTAAATTTACACAGGCTATTTCCCTTCAGTTTATCATGAATGTTGTCATCAGCTGTGGCGGCTATTGTTTTTTTGGGGGGGAGGCGGCATCTCGCGGTGGTGGTATGCCCCCACCTGCCCGCTCTAGGCCGGTGGTTGGCACTTACCCCGTAGGCTGCAGGCAGGTAGCGTTCTGGCTTCGGCAGGTGATGGGCAGCAGCTCGTGTGTGTCCTCTTCTCTATCATGGCGGCTTCATTGCATCTCCTCTCCCCTCCTCATAGGCGATAGGCATCCAATAGGATTGTCATTTCTTTCATCCAATAGGGTGACGGCCTCACAACCCACTTCCTGATTGGCCGGGAGGTGAATTAGTGTGAGAAGGGGGCTGGATGCATGGATGGGGGGCGGTGCCCATGCACCCATAATGGATGGGCCGCCACTGGTCGTAGACTTATCCACCTTACCAACTGTTCTGTGGCTGCTGCTCCTATCTGCAAACTTCTCCACTGGGTTCCACTTGACAAGAAATGAAATTCCAATACTAACAACATTCAAAGCCATCCACAACTCTGCCCAAAGCTATATTGCCTCTTACTCTCTAGCCCCCTCATTATCTCCCCCCATGTGCAACTCCAGGATGTCTCCAATGCCTCTTCCTTTTTCTGGAACTGTCTACGCCAGTCTATCTGACTGTCTCCCACTCTGTATGCATTTAGGTTATCTCTAAAAACGAATCTCTATGGGGAAGCCTATCCTGCCTCCACCTGAAAACTGTAGTTTGCTTTGTTCATCAGCTCAGCCCTCACAATTATCATCTTTTATAATGCTTGCCTCACTAGCTTAGGTTGTTTTAATTAATAATAGCCTGTTAATCATGTAAAAGGATCCTAGAGCTTCTGCTGCTTGCTGGAATTAGGTAAATATCAAAAATTCATATGCATATTTAATATTTACCCACTCAGGGCAGGGCCAAGGGGAAGGCAAAAGAGGTTACCACATTGGGCACATCAGCAGAAGTAGGGTGCAAAAAGGGTAGTATCTGCAACCTTTGTTGTTGAGGAAATTAGCTGCTCAGCTCATTGTTAGTAGTAGACTACCTGCCCTCTTGCTACAAAGAAACAACCCACTGGTTGCAAGCATTGCTGTACACCATGAACATTTTTAATTATCATTGTCTGTCTACAACCAGCCCAAGTGCACCACTGGGCTATCATATGTCTGTCAAGGCTACACCTAATTGTTTAGTCATTAAAACACAGTATTAATATTCTATATTATCTTATCCGGCAAGGATGGCACGTGAAATCATTATATGTCAGTAAGTGCCAGTTCACATTACCGCGACTTGGGACTGACTTGTGTCGCCCCAAGTCGCGTGACATGAGAAATTCAATTGAAGTGAACGAGAGCCATCTTAATTTACACTACTGAAGTCACTCCCACTTCTGAAAAGGTTGCTGTAGTACTTCAAGGCGACTTCTAGGCAACTTGTACCCATTGATTTCAATGGAAGTTGCCTCCAAAGTCGGATCACTGTCTTAACTGAAGCAACTTTACAGGAAGAAAAAATTGTTTTCTCACACAAACCCCTCCCTCCTACAGAGCTGTTTATTGTTTGATTGGCCACAGGCAAAGTTGCCTGTCCTGGAGGTGACTTGAAGTTGCCTTGAAGTTGCCTCGCAAATTTGTGCCGACATTCATGTCGCTGTAGTGTGAACCGGCACTGACGCTCCTATTGATGGCTCATTTAAATAAACAACCAATCGCTTTTTATTCCGAGCCCAATCTGGTACCCTTGTTCCAGAAACAACTGTCAGAGGTGGGATTGCCATTTATTCCGTAGAGAAATAATACCAAGGAAGCATTGACATTATGAAGGAATAAATGTAAGCAGACACAGTGAATTTGTAATTAATATTTTATTTTGCACAAGCTTGCATATATACTGCACATACATTCAGTTTAGAGAAGATGGAAGGCACACAAGGCAATTGAACTACTTAATCTTTCAAGTGGTACAAAGCGAAAAGGTTAAATCTGGAGAGAATACAAAAGCTTAAAACACACTAAATAAAATACCCTTAAACCCACCAACTGACCCCGTCCCCCATCTCCTTTTTTTCTAATTGACACTGAATTAGCTGCCAAGCATCAAATTTGGAAATCAACTGTCTACTGCAACCTTATTTTTATTCCATTTATGGAATGGGCATTTTATTTATTAATTGTGTAATCAAATATCATTCTTCATTACAGTACATCCTTGGCAATACAAATAATGTACACCTTCATCGTAATAAATTAGGATAAATTAAACCAATAAATTATGCAAAGTTTTCAGAACATTTGACAAAGAGAAAAAAAAAAAACAATCCACAGTCGATAAATTGTGCCTAACTAGAAAAGAAAAAAAAACTTCATTTATTATACTATCTTAAAATTATATGATTTTCATTAAAAAAAAGAACATAAGAATGCTATATACAACATATTGCTAAATAATATAAAGGCAGTGTTTCATCACAATTTATAATTATTTACACATACATAAAGACTCATTTTTTAATTTATCTATCAACTTTTTCACTCATTTGAGTAATGCCAGTTTTATTAATTTATTTGTTTCCTATCAAAACAGCAAGAGCAAGCAACTCATATCAAAAATTGGTGTAAAATATACAGTACTTATAAACAATTATAATATTGTAGCGGTTTTGGCTAGAATAAAAGGGGGAATGATGAAGAAAGACCTTCTTATTCATAAAATTCCACTCAAGGTCTTTTTTTTCTCTGTTTTAAATATAAAACAGTTGGAGGGTTAGATTGCAGAAGTTGTTTACATTTGCAGAATATTTTCCAGTTTATTTTCTTATTATGTATATAAAAGTCAAAAGATTGTGCTAAGTGCAATAAGACAACTGCTATATCTTTAAAATGCAGCTTCTGTTTTTTATGTTATACATAAAAGAAAGCAGTACAAAAAAAAAACATAAAAAAAATGGGAAGCTAATACACAGCTAAAGCGGGAAAAAAAAAATAACAACGAATACACAATTTCATATACTGTACTGAACATATAATACATAACAGTTAGCAAATAGTTTTTTTTTTTGAACCTGGTCTTTTCTCAAATAATACTTACAAGCATTATAAAACTCCAATAGCATTGTATTGTACAACATTGCTGGTGAAAATCTTTATTTTTTTATTTTAACAAAGTTAAAATTAATTTCTAATAGGCCTTGAGCTTTTTATAGTGTCACAAGGGTCTACAAGACCCTTCCAGACACAGGTGTCTACATGAACAAATAGTTTATCTTGTATTATATATAAAAAAAAAACACGCTAGTATTTTTATGTACATCTTATCGTACTAAAAGATTGTGTTGCTTTTAACTTGTAAAATTCTAAACTTTGAGCAATGCATGTTACAATTGTATCTATTTGTATACAAAGTCAACAACTTTGTTTTTTTTTTTTTCATTTTTAATCCCTGGTAAACTTCATAATAAATTTATTATATACACTGTTTTATAAAAGTTCCCCCACCCCTATTTTGTACATTATACTCTTTCACACAACAGACATTTCCACAAACATAATACTCAGAGGCACAAAGCAATCCTTAAGAAAACTGTCTTAATTAACAATTATATTGTAATGTTTTCGCATATCTAGGAGTTAAAGACCTGGATACGAAAATAATTAAATGTGCTGCATTTTTTTTATCAATTACCATAAATGTGTTAAATATTGACATTAAGACCAGGACAACAGAAACACATAAGTATAAATGAGTATTCTAAACAATGGTTAAGACGTCGTCGATGTGTCGTAACCAGCAAAAACAATAATTTCCCCAGCATAGTACAGACTAATAACAGCATATTTTTGTTAGGCTGTTTAGGAAAAAAATGTAAAAGGTATTATGATATTTACGGATTATGAGGCAGTACGCTCTCTTTTTGTTGATTATAGCACTAAGGTATAAAAACGTACTTCTAAAGTTATAGTCACTTCTGAGCTATACGGCAAGGGACTAAAAGTGGCATGACATTTTTTTTTCAATACTCTAAATGATCCCACCCACACTACACCATTACATTAGTATAACAGAACTGAAGTTATGACAAAGTGGACATTTAGTAAGCCATTAATGTGTAACAAGTATATAAAGAAAGAACAATATGTCTTTTGCTTTTTAATATTGAAAATAATAAGAAAATAAGCAATTTATTAGGCTGTAGTTGAAAAAAAATCCAAATAAAAAATGGGACAGTGATAGCTAATTAAATGTTGGCCAACTCACCACTTTAGGTGTGATCCTATTAACCAAACATCAAGCATGCACAGACCAAGGCCAAATAAGGTCCACCTAATGGTTATTACTGGTAAGAAAGCATGTGGTTTAGTGTTATTAGAATTTTTTTGAAAAAAATTGCTTAATGTAACAAAACCAATATAAGTACAAAATAATTGACCTTCATTTTTCACCAATAAAAATTACAATATTGTACTTTTTATTAGTGAAGCTTGAAGGTTAGTTATTTTGAACTTTTATTGTTTTTGTTTGAATTAAGCACATTTTCTAATACATTTTGATAAAGTTAAACAACATGGGTCCTTACTGGTAACCACTTTAAGTAGGCTTAGTCTGTACATAAATCCATTTTTTTTTTAAGTGTATCTAAAGTGAAAAGTCAGTGAGGGCTTGTTTAAAAGCTTTGAAAGAATGTGTAATTTTGTGTAAATTTGAATGTCCTGGCTACAGTTCTACTTCTAAGTGTAACTACAAGTAAAGTTTTAAATTACAAATATGATGCAATCTTTCACTAGCAATAAAGCCGACTATACACTGAGCAAATCTTGTCTGGTTCCCAATGAATCGGCTGAAAGGTGCTTAATAGTTGGCCCTGTGGGCATCCTCCTGCCTGCCATGCTTCAGTTGGAATAAAGAGGATAGGAAAATTGTCAGCTGAACAGCATCTGCATTAAATCAGATGGGCATCCATGTGGTTTAGCCTGCAGGCCGAATAAAGAAAAAACACACAGCAGTTTTTGTTTTTCTAAGGCATTGGTCGAGTTTTAAAAGATTTTTCTTTCGAAAATCTTATCTTATCGATTTTCGTGCGGCCATCCAATTTGAGTAATCGGGCATGTTGGAAATTTTTTGAAAAACAAACAATTTTCTTTTTAATGATGGGAGAATCGTACGAGAAATGTAATCGAAAAAGAAATGTGCACGTGCAAGAAAAGAAAATTCCTGGAAAGGAAAGAAAAGAAGATTCCCAGCCATGAAAATTCTTTTCTGTAGCAACAGGAGGTGAAATTAAAGGCTTGGTTGGTCGAATTTTGAAATCAATGGTGGCACCACCGCATCACAAAAACACAAAATTTCGGATTTTTTAAAAGAAATTTCTTTTGAGATTCGACCATGTATGGCCAGCCTAAGCCTCCTGTAAGTCCCACTGTAATTTGAATCACCTGTTCATCCTACTAGTAGTTCTGTTTCTTTTTCACTATTATATTAAACTCTGTTATGAGGGAGAACTGTCATGTTAATTATTTTGGTAGACTGCATCATATCTGTTATTTTGATTTTGCACATAGTTACACTTTAAGCATTTATGTTAAAAAATATCAACTCCTTAATGATTGACACCATGCAAACCAGAGTACACTAAACCAATTACTTCACCAATAAATTTCCAGTAACTACAGCAAACAGTGCTGATAGTTTGCTGGTTGCATTAATTTTTCATTGTTTTAACAGACAGGGTTCATCCATAAACAGGTAACATTCTGCTGTAAGAGAAAGTTGAAAAAATTGTAGAAAGTGTGATAAAAGAACAATCTCTAATGTTCTTTCACATGTCGCTACAAACTCATTGGTACATTCCTATTTAGTCTGTGTACACTTCTGCGCTTTGCAGCTGTGTTGTTGTATCATCTGCCTAAATGTGCTTATTTTGCCAAACACAAAGCTGCTGTTGGACTCATAAACCAAGGCAAAGAAAATAAACAGTGCAGATATGATACAAACGCACAGCCAGCTATTATAAAAAATAGAGGATGTTTTAACAAAATTTTCAGAAAGACGTTTACAAGCTAACAATTTCTGGCCTTTCTGCTCCTGAGAAACAAAAGGTCCGGCAATGTATACACTCATAGGGACATGTGGCTTCTTATTAGCTATGGAAAGTCCTACCGATCCACTTTCAATCTAGGCCACACACATGGCAATCTGACTATATTTTTTGTGCAACAAACTATCATTGGGACGATGAGAGGAAATCGCTTTAATGGAGCCTGGCATAGCAGTAAAAATCCAACAGGGGTTCTGATCTCTAATACTTCCCACTCTCTGTAAAACTAAAAAAAAAAAAAAGTTTTTGCTGGATTCACAATTTAACCTGTAGCATGGAACACTATTTAAGAAGGTAATTTTAGAAACAAGGGCTATGCACAATTATTAGTTAATACGTATCTAAACGTAAGAAACAAAATGTAGTATATTGCAGCTTACCACCTCTTATGCAGTGATTGCCTTCAATTTTTTTTTCTTATTATTTTCAGGTGATCCACGCTTCTTGTACTAGTGTGGCAATGCTCACTCACCTTACTTTATCTATGTAGGGAGCCATGGTTGTCACCCTAGGTTGGGACTACAAGCAAATCTTTCTCTCTTGATTTTCATTACATGGGTGGGGGGGATTAGTAGTTTACACTTTTACAGTCTAACCAGACTGACATTTTTCCGGTGCGGAAATTGGTACAATGCAGAGTTATATGGATGATCAGAAAATACTATCCTTCTTCTGCTGCAGTTACTGAGAACATTTGAAAGCTTTGAAGCTCTCACCATTGTATGGAACTTATAGGCTTCCATTGCCTGTTTTGTATATAATATTTTATACCAAGGTTTGTATAATCACTGCGCTAGTGGGGTTTCTTCTATAGCAGTGATGGTGAACCTTGGCACCCCTGATGTTTTTTAACTACATTTCCCATGATGCTCAACTACACCACAGAGTGCATAAGCATCATGGGAAATGTTTCAAAACATCTAGGGTGCCAAGGTTCACCATCACTGTTCTATAGCATCTATTGATCTGATAAGTCACATCTGTGATGATTTACGTCTGCAATACTTGTCACATTTGTTGGACATTTCTCTACATTGGTCTCTACCCCTGGTTGTTTGTTGTACAATAATATATGCCTAAATCTCCTGAAGATGCATCCACACGCCTAACATGTAGAGTCGAGCCACTGCACATTTCTAATCTACCCATACCAAGCCTACTAGTACTATTTGTTGTTTCACAAGCACTTCACCATGTTTCTTTTAAGAATTATTGTTGGTGTATGGATTTGTGCTGATATACTATATTAGGCAATTTTATACTTTGCAAAACCTTTTAACAATCACTGTTTGTCTAGTTGTTTTCTGTATTCAATTGTTAATAAAATGTATTATTTTTTAAATACCTTGAATCTCAGTGCTTATAAAGTCCAGTGCCAATCGTTCAATATTTCAGGGATTAGTAGTTTGTCTATGCTTTCGGTTCAGCTCACAGGAAGTGACAAGGACACTGGATTTCTGGCTAGATCAACAGGTGTATTCTGTACTTACTGAAAATGTACTTGACTCAAAAAGAAACCAAATGCAGTCACTACATTTAAGAACTGTTAAACAGCAATATATTACATTTTTGTTCTTGGCTTCATATAACCTTAATTTTGCAATTAATCTCCACAAAATTACCTTGATGCTTCCTTATGTTTATAAATGAAAAGACTAATAATTTATTATTCATTTCTTAAAAGTGAAGAAAATTAGGCTTATTTAGTAAAGGCAATGAGTAGTTATTTCTTAGCAGTGGATAAGGAATTGGCAGTTCTCCTGCATGAGTCTGAATTTTTAAATTGGCTAAACAGAGACTGGTTGCTTGTCCCTTGCTAGTCAATGGGACAAATGAATTCTTCAATTGAAGGGCCTTCAAGGTGGCAGAGATTAGGCTATGAATCTCAGATAACTTTTAAAACATTTTTGTGCAGAGAAGCCTATATTGTGCATTGTTTAAATGTCCAGAATTGCCTCATTAATGCTTTCATACATCCTTCTACCTTGAAATTGGCTCAAACTGCCTCGAAACTTGCTCTGGTACACCGCAGTTTAGGTGCATTGTGTGCTTATTCCATTGACACTGTCAATGCCTGTATATAATGATAGCTCGTCATAGGATTGTCCTGGGTAGCTTGAAGTCAGCAGGTTTTTTTTTCTAAGGTTTTGTGCTGACAATAATCGCTTTCATACATTTCAATCTCTCAGCAGAATTTGCTGTAAATGAAGTAAAATGGCATAGATCAGGTTAGCATTGTGTTCAAGTGGATACATTTCCACTCTTCAAAGTCAAAATGGGAAATTGAAATCATTACGCTAAAAAAAAAATGTACCTGCCATCTGTACACTGGAGAGGGAGGAAATTTCCAGGCTGAACGTGCAGAATATTATTGCCACTGAGGCATGAGGTAGCAAATACCTCGTCGTTTAACAGTTGTAGGCTGCATTGTCATTAACGCTGAACTCCAGGCTAAATAAGTTGATGAAAAATACACAGTGTATGGGATATGTTTTATCTGCTGCAAGATTAGTAATTCTGCCCATCCAGTCCTGAAAATAGCACAGCCCTGCCTGTCAGGGCAGGAGACATGATTTTTCTCTGCTGCAATTAATTAACACTTATGCCCTGTAAACACGATCGGAATTTATGATGGGATAAAATCCGATTGGAATTTTCTGTCGGAATTCCGTTCAAGCTGTCTTGCATACACACTGTCAGACCAAATTCCAACCGTCCAAAACGCGGTGACGTAAAACACTACGACGAGCCGAGAAAAATAAAGTTCAATGCTTCCGAGCATGCGTCGACTTGATTCTGAGCATGGGCGAAAAAAAGTTTTGTCGGTCTATGTCTCTAAAGTGTGCCACATCCAAAAATGAATCAAGAAAGAGGAAATCCCCTGACTGGACTTTTAAGGCACTAGGATTACAGCCATGTATTGAAAAAATCTGAATAAAATGTATTATACATATACAAAACAGTATACATTAAAATAAAATATGCTGTGTATGGAATGAATACAGTATGGAGTAAGAATTACAACCAAATACTCATCTTTATTTGGTTGTAATTCTTACTCCGCACTGTATTCATTCCATACACAGCGTATTTTATTTTAATGTATACTGTTTTGTATATGTATAATAAATTATATTCATATTTTTTCAATACATGGCTGTAATCCTTGTGCCTTAAAAGTCCAGTCAGGGGATTTCCTCTTTCTTGATTCTGAGCATGCATGTTTTTTTCTCCGTCGGAGTTCCACACAGACGATCGGAATTTCCATCGGAAAATAAAATAAAACATGTTCTATTTCTAAACTCCGACGGAAAAAGTCAGATGGGGCCCACACACAGTCGGAATATCTGACGAAAAAATTCCTTCTGACTTTTTTTCATCGGAAATTCCAATCCTGTGTACAAGGCATTATAGGTCTCATCCCCCCCAGCCTGTAAAAGAATAAAAGAAGAAGAGACCAATGAGCTCATCTCTTTATCACTCTGCTTTCCCCTCTAATCAGCACAACTGATTGGCTCCTTCTTCTGCTCCTCCCTCTCCTGGTCTAAGTTCTACTATACAGGGACTGCAAGAAGATGATACCAGGCCAAATCCAGGTACTAACACTGCTTGGTTTTTAAAACTACATGCAAGAGCCCTCTGATTCCTCCTGTATTGAATTGTATTGTAACTGTACTGTCTGCCCTCATGTGGTAAAGCACTGTGCAAACTGTTGGCGCGATATAAATCCTGTATAATAATGATGTATTAATAATACAGAATGCATACATTGTTGTCTCTTTTATCTGCCAGGAGTTCAGCTTTAATGTCCCTAAACGGTTTCCATAGGAATTGAAAAAACATGTTAGTGTGCCCTTAGACACTAGAGAACTTTAATCTACTTGGGGAACATCTGCTTTCTTTGAAGGCAAATTTAGAACTTGAATAAAATAATTTCTTTATAAGGGATTTATTTAATGCGTGCATCTCTAAAGGATGCCTCGTAACATTACATGTTACCATAAAAAGCACCACTCTACCAACCTGCAATTTGTGTGCACGTTTAAATAAAGTGCTCTGGTTCAAAAAGTTCCAGTTTACCAATATCCTGTAACTGACATCTCTAAACGTGTCTACATTCTGGCTTCTATCTTAGGGATATATTAGAAATGTTCTATACATGCTGATTTTCTTTAAAGAATTCACCCAATATGGCTTCCAAAGCAGAAACCATATTAATAAATTATCAGACTGAAGAATATATATTAGGTCTAGATGGGCATAGTATAGTAAAAGGCAACCACCGGGAGGGAGTTGACTAGGATCAAAATGGCACCTGGTGGCCATGTTGGTTGACATGAACAAATGAACACAAAAAAGTTGTTTTCTGAATTACCACCCTGAAATCTCATTAACTGGCCTTTGCATGTTTTTTTAATAATACGTGAAAACAAATAAACTGTACCACCTTTGTTAATTTCTACATTGGTGGATGTAGCCATATTTTGGACCAAGGTGGCACAAAGCAGGGCCCATTCAAAAAGGAAGCCATGGAGGCAAAAGACCAAAGCCTGTATGGTGGATTTAGCCATATTTTGGACCAAGGTGACACAAAGCATGGCCCATTCTAAATGGAAGCCGTAGTGTCAGAAGATCAAAGCCTATATTGGATCAAGGTCGCATAAAACAAGGTTCATTCAAAATGGAACCCACAGAAGCAGAATACCAAAGCTAGGAAATGAGCAAGGCGCTCAACAAATTTCGATTTTTGCAACTGAACTGATTTCAATAGGTATTTAGACTTACCTCCCAAACACAAATACAATCTGAGTGGTGTTGCTACTTTTTTAAATACTGCTCAGCCCTCCCAAAATATCAACCTCACTACTGAAGATCAAAGGTCACCTTTAAAATATAAAAGGAACTATGTACCCAATTCTCCCTCTAACTTCTGTAATTGAATCCTTATACTAGAAACATGCTGTTTAGGACAAAAGTCTAGACATTTTCCAATTTAGATTTTTTTTTACATTTATAATCCGGTGCAAAGAGCAATGATGGCAAGTGGAACAGTAGCTCAGTGATCACTGATCACTATTCCTCTATATTGAGGGGGGGTTGCTAAAACATCTTCAGTACAATGGTATATTTGTACGAAGATCTTGCAATTGTAGATATGGAGGTTAATAATTACATGAAAGTCCAAGGCATTTTAGGACGAGACTTCATAAGTGCCAGTGACACGGTCACCGTGGAGGACAGTCCAGTCACAGGTATGTACTTTAAACTTTTATGTTGAAAGGCCAAAAGATAGCAAACACAGCCCTCCACTTCCTTATGACTGTCCTTAATATTTCCTGAGGCAAGATCGGTTCGCATTTCTAAAATATTTTTTGTCATGGTCATACAGTTTTGGTTGCCATTATGCTATAGCCCTCACATTAGTCTGGAGCACTCTATAGGCTTACTTAGTTGCCAGTGAGTGGGAAACGTTTAGATATCCCATAGAAACTAATCAAATGTGGATTTTATATAGGCAGATCAGGATTTGCCATATTTAATAAGACATATTTACCTATATCTATATTCAGTAAATGCGTACAAAGTTGTAGGGCTCATCACACAGAAATATTTATAGGCCGATGGCCATACAACACACATAACTCCTCTATTTGTGGCACCCAGGAACCCTATCTACTGTGTAATTCCAGTAACAGGAATGAATTACATATGTGTACACGTTTAGGCGAATTTTGCAGATTGTGCATTTTGTAAAATATGCCCATATGTGTGCGTGTGTAAACGCAAGTGTATACCTGCATACAGTGTATTTTGTAGTTCATTCCAATGGACAGAATTACACAGCAGCTTGGGCTCCCAATTAAGCTGTATGGCCATACGGCTGCATGGACCTCCGTGTGCATGAGCCCATAAAGCCATGTTAATAGACCACCCCAATATATAAATAGTGATGGTTACAAGGAGCAATGCAGGGTCTATAGTTTGCACCTACTGTGGGTCTATAAAAGAAGGCAAGATCTGCATCACTGTAGCTTGTAGAAAACACAACTAAGTCAACCCAACTGAGTTTAGACAAAGCTGAGACTGACCCAAGGTATGGGATTTTTCACTTGATATCTGGTGGGAATCAGGTGCTGCTAAGTACTTGTAAGTAACCCTTTAAGCCATATTCTACAATAACCGTTATACACAAAACTAGAAACTGGACCCCACCTATACAGACATTGGCGGCGGCCATTTTGCTGTCAAACAACCATTCATGCCAAAACATCTTATCAATTTCACTATCACCCAGCAATATCAACACACGTAGAGAATAATAACTGGACTACTTCCACAGATTAAATCCATCATAGGTCACAAGAAAACTTGTTGACGCTACAACTGATTCCAGATATTACAAAGTGAAGTAGAGGTAAAACAGCACGATAGCATACTCAGTAGTAAATCACTGTACAGTAAAAAATATGTAGTGTTACCAAGGCAGCCAATCACAGATCAGCTTTTAAGAAATAAAAGTAGTAACAAAAAAATTGACTCCAACTAGTGATAGGCTACTAAGAGTTACTTCTGTCTCTTTATGCTATTTTATGATTTTTTTTTTTTACATAATGCAGCCTACTGCTTATTTTGAAAAAATAATGGTCGAAAAGTCAATTTTTATTGGCCCACCAGGTGACAAACCTATATGTGCTGACCAATGCCAAGCCCCTAAGACTCAAGCCAGCCAGTATCAGAGGCCCAGTAGGTTTAAATGAATATCCTATTTTAGTCTAGCGGGCTTAGTTAACAGAAATTAGTAAAAAGTGCAACCCACTGCAATCAATGAGAAATCAGCAGGCAGTGAAATAAAAATGGACTTCTGACTGGTTGTTCTAGCTTCTTGGCTGCCCACCAACTGTTCTTTGAACCGCGTTACTTAAAAATGCCCATATACACTATACGTATGTATTAACTGCTCTACATTGAACGTAATATCATTTAAACACAAATTAAAGGATAACTTTATTGTAACCCATAATTAATTCTAGCAGGGATAGCAGCAAAATGTCAAGTTATTTGAATTCCAGTGATAAAGAAAGTTCACCCAACTCAGTTCACAGTGGTCTAACCCTCCAGACACTCAAAGGGTTAGTTAGGCCCCGTTCACACCTTTTCTGCTTGAAGCTTGTAGCTCTAAAATGCTCAACAAGCCAAATCCCATTTATTTCAATGGCCCCTGTTTAAATCTGAGGGTTCTGTCTCCCAAAGCAAAATGCCTGAAGCTCAAAAAAGTACAGGAGCTTCTACAAGCGTTTTTGGCCCCATAGACTTCAAAAGAAATGTCTGACTTGAGCATTTTACGAGCGCTTTATGAGCGTTTTAAGAGCATTTTCTGCTCAAACAGCAGCTCTCCACCCCTAATTTCCTATCCCTCTCCTCCCCCTAGTGCTTTCTATTGGCTAAACAAAAACACCTGAAGCTGTAAAGTGCTTGTAATACGCTTCTAAAATGCTTTTAAAAAGCCTGTACAAAAAGCTGCAAAATAGCATAAAAAAAACCCTCCAGTAAATCGATATGCTCAGGTGTGAATGGAGCCTTAGTGTTATTGTGCAGGTACAGTTCTTGTGCCCCTAACAAGCATTATTTTTATGAGGTGGACTGACATTTCCAGTTATTTATGGCACACACTGGACCACTACATATCAAAAGAGGGTGTGTCACCTATAGCAACCAGTTTCAAAGTGAAACTAAACTCGCCGATTTACCTGTTACATTCAAGGCATACTGTGAAAGATAACTGGAACAGTTGCTTGTGGCTGATGGCATAGCTGATCATATATGCAGCGCCAAGATGACTGCAGATCAAACAGAGGCTAAAATGGCAGCTTCCTTATCTGTAAAGGCTAGAAAAGTTTAGTTCCACTTTAAATGAGCAAATAACAAAAAAATCATCTAGTTGCTATGGGTGACATAGACAATTTTGCTAAATGAGGTCTAGTATTTCACAGAGAAAATTTAATGGTGTCACCTCACCTGAAATGGCATTTTAAACAATATATATATATATTAAGAAGGTATTTGAGTTCTCGAATCTTCACATACAAGTTGAGGGTATACACACAAAATAAACACTGAGGCTGGGTTCATGCTACATAATGCAGCGGCTCACAGCAGGAGTCTGGTGCGTCTCCATTCACCGTGTCAGGTCCAACTTCAGCCCAAATTTTGGGCTGAATTCCGACCTGAAACGGACCAAAAGACACACAGGAGCTGCTACGAAGATGTGTGAACCAGCTCCATAGAGTCACAATCTCCTGCTATGCAAATTGGATGCGGGGAACCTAGCCTAAAATTGTATAATGTGGTTTGACCACCACATCACAAATCAGCAGTTTCCTGTTGCCTGCTGGCCAAAATAGTGGCATTGCGACTTCAACATGCAAGATGGCTGCTGGTCTGCTGGCATGTTCAGTCATGTGCCATGTTAATATATATATATATATATATATATATATATATATATATACTCAGGTTCTGACTATCCCTGAATAATATAAAAAGGGGTGAACTTGATTCCTCACATTGGCTAAATTCAGGAATGTCTAGATAAAAGTGTAAACAATGCTCACACAGTGGAGTCGGCCATTTTTAGAGCTGAAAAAATTAACTTTAGAAAAGGATAACCCTTAAAGCAGAACTTAAGGCAACATTTTTTTTCCATTTTGAATAGAGTAAGGGAGGGTTATAACCCGTGTCAGTTTTTTTTTTTTTTTTGCAATACTGTATGTGTTCCATTAGGGAGATCTCCCTTCACTTCCTGTCCCTTAGCTAAAACAGGAAGTGTGAGAAAAACCCTCCAAAGTCAGGGAATACTGAGGTACCACCAGGGTCATAACAACTAGTGTTCCCATTAAAAGGTTTCTCCTCTATTCCTGTTCTGGGGATAACTCAAAATTTGTGATTTTCGGTTGTTTTCACTTTCGATGATGAGGGTAAACATGACAAATAGAGAGGGTGAATCTCTCTCTAACGGGAACACAGACAGCAAAATCACCTGACTCATTTTTTTTATCCCTCTCCACTACATACAACATTAAAAAATAGTTTTGCCTTTAGTTATACTTTAACAACCAGAATATTGTCAGCTGAAATCTGACTGGATGTTAAGAGTTACCTCACATTACTTCCTTCACTTATGAAGTGGGCCTCCATATGTAATATATCAGTTCACTCGGAACTTCTAACATTATAGACATGAGGCATAAAAAGATAGATACCTCAATGGTGCTACTTAGTGCATCGAAAAACAATATTTCCTACTACAAAATGACCTCCACATAGTGTGTGAATGACAGGTACACTTTATCATGACCTCCACCATAAACTTGCCATACTGGCATTTTTTTCCTTCCTGAAAAAAAATGAAGTAAAAGCAGATCTGAAAACCACAGACTGACAAAAATAACAACGCATACATATAATAATCTTTCACGTATCAGGTTAAAATGAACTAAAATGCTATATACATGTCAATCTCTTCTCTCTATACTCTAACAGAGAGCTCCATGAATCATTTAGTGAAGGGGGGTGACATATAACAGCTAGCCCCATGCTTATAATTAATAAAGAATATAAATAAAATTCAATACAGAGTTTATATGTCGGGGTATTGCAGATGCACAGCTTAAATCACTCACACGCACGCTGAAATGGGGGGGGCGTTCTCGGAAAAAGAGAAGGGTGGGTGGGGGGGTACAAAGTCACTTTTGTACATTCAGAACCAGCCATGGATTTCTTTTTTTTTCATTCGTGGAGAAGCTCCTGTAGGCAGTTTGGGGAGCGAAAGATGTCAGGGACCTCGCTGTCCAGTTTGCAGATGACCTTGTAGATGGCCTTCTTCCAGGAAGGATCAACGTCTTTGCCTGCGATAATGGCATTGAAAAACTCTCGTAATGTGATCTGAGCCACTTCCAGGAATCTCTCCGGAACCTGCTGATACAAGGAGACAATGGTATTAATAAAGTTTTTAGTTTCAAGTCCCTGGTTCTTCAAAGGGGGGAGGATTGAGAGTGTTCTTCCTAGCAAGGAGAAGGCTTAGCAGACACCTGCACATTCTAATTATGGCAGACGCTTCCATTGTCATCTGCGTTTTAAGGGAGGCTATTTATAGGCAAATTTTAATGACAAATGGCCATCTTTGTAAAAGAATAGGGAAGGAACTTAAGCTGGTAAAGGCTGGAGATCTTGGCAAGAATTTTCTCTGTCATTGTCTACTGCCTGTCTGTTGAGGCCTTGCACAAAATGGCTGCCTGAGGTCATTTGTGTTCTTTCCAAAATGCAGAGGATCTGCGTTTGTGTGTTTTGTTTTACTGACAGGTAAATGATGACAGATTGGTGTAAATAACAGTCATTATTTTTATTATGCAAAATTATTTTTATGCAGCAAAAAGTGGACATTGAAGGTTGTTTGTATTGAGCTACAAAGGCTGAAAATAACATCAGGGCCACAACAATAAGTTATGACCCCACTGGTTTATCACCCCCCCCACCCCATTTCTTTCTTTACTCATTTTTATCACTTCATAATATATAATATAGCTACATAACAGTCCGGGCTCTGTGGTTGCTTTGCCAAGTGCAGTGAATAGCATCTCAGTAGATCTAATGAGATCCTTTGCATTGTATTTAGCAAAATTTACACAGTCAGCCCAAGGCAGGAGAAGCACAAACTGTCTCCTAAAAGGGAACTAAACCCTCTTATCCTTTTCAGCCAATATACCTGCCATCTAAGCCTCTGTTTGATCTTCAAGTGACATGATGCTGCACATGTGATCAGTTATGACACCAGCCATTTGCAGGTTTGACAGTTTGGTTGAGAGCACAAGCAAATGTGACAGTTAGTTACATTACCGGCATGCAAGGAATACTGTTTTTTGAAACAGTTAAATTGATGGGTTTAGTTCCACTAAGTGCCCATTAATACCACAAAAACGCCCTCCATATACAGATGCTTTTCTGCATGCATGTTTTTAACTCTGTTTCGATGTGTTCTGGTGCGTTTTTGATGCATTACGGGATGCATTCCAAATATTTTTTCCTTCTTTTTGATGCATGTGTGATGCAACATGGCTTGTGTAGCAATTGTTTATGCTATATTATTATTATTTTTTGCTATATTTATTTTTTGTTTTTACGAAAGTGGATTTACCCTTTAAATATCAGTCTATACCTGCGCTATGAAATATGCAGCTGAAGGATATTTGGAGACATAAAGTGACTTCCTTCACTCCATCACTTTCCCCAAAGTAAAGAGGCACATTAATAGACGTAGAATATCAACTTAAATGCTTGGTGTCATGGTTTGTGTCTATTTTACATGCACAATGACCTGTTTTATGAACTTAATATATAGCAACAGAATTTCATATGATCTAATCCGAGTTCAAAGTGCTGTTCTGATGTGCAAAAACACTCAGGGCTCGTGCAATGTGGCTTTATTCACTTTAATGGAATGTGCCTCTGCAGACAGCTAAAGGGGGTAGCGGTTGGGGGACAAAAAAAGAGTGACTTAAGCACAGGCTTTTACCGTCCCCCCCCCCCCCCCCCACACACACATATCTATTGGCTTGGAGCACTCAGAGGATATACTGAAGACATTGCTGTGACTATTAGGGATAAAATAAGTAATTTGGTAAAAAATTTACTGAGTTTCTTGGGCAAAATTAGCTTGCAAAACAAATTAAAAGTCAACCCTCCCCCCTTTCTTAATTTCACTTATCCCTAGTGGCTATATACTGTAAAGGAAGATAATGCAGACAGGCTTTCATGCAGGGAATGAAGTCTTGAAGAAGCTGACTTCAGAAACTGCTGTTACTGTTGAGGGATTTATTATGACCAACCATTATATATGAATATTTAACATTCAGGCTTAATGTCCGATGCAGGTCTTTGGGACTCCTTTAAACAAGTGGCTATAAAGGAAAAGACTCTGGAGGGCGGCTGTGGTCGGAGAAATGAGCCACGATCTGCCACCTCAGCTACATTTTGTAAATTGGTATAAAAACTTTGGTCAGTTAATGAGGAGGATGTCGTAAGGAGACATGTCTATTTTGCGTAATCATAAGTTTAACTTGCTGAGCTTAAATAAAGTTTGCATAGCTGAGCCAAAGCTTGTCAGGACTGTACAGGTCCCAGCTATGGCTGAGTTTTAGATATAAGCCAGGTCTAAAGCAGTGTAATATCTGGCCTGTGTATGGGACCCTGTACTCAAACTATATAGCTTCATGCACAGGGCCATATAGGGGTCATACAGTGAGTAGAGCCAACGTAATGACATTTCCAGGATCCCCTGCTGCCGTGTACCACCACCTGCGCATGCACGGCTCAGTTTATAATACTGGCATAGTGTCTTTGTGCTGGGATGCCTGCACACCTGAGCATGTGTAGGAGTGACATCAACCTGCATGGGCATAGGTGTGCACAACCTATTGCATTAGGGTGTGCACCCCAAAGCTCAAATACACATTACTGTGTGTGTGTGTCTATATATATGGCCCTGGCACTTTGATCTCCCTGCCGGCACAGTGAAAAAGAAGTGCGTAAGCAGAGCTGGTAAGAGGGAGATCTTTTCCACCTCCCCGCTGCTACACAGAGAGATAGTGCTAATGCACACTAGGTGATTAGGGTGTGTTCAGGCACATCCGGCACACTCTGTGCACACACCTATGTGTATGACTAGCATCTGGAAGAAGCCAGGGAGAAGATACCCGTCAGGGAGCTTGTGAGCTTCGGACCGTTCAAGCAAAGGTAAGTATTGCAAAGTTAGTTCTGCTTAAGCAAGGGACAGACAAATTAAAACCAGCTAATGCTTTCTAAGCAGTTACAGCAACAGTTTTATTCCTTTGTGAAAATTTTTTTTTATATACATCGTGAATAAAACCTGATCGTTGTAAACACCTTTGTCAGTGTAAGGATTTTTTCCCAGCCCCAGTAACTGTTACTTTTGCTGGATAGCTTGGTTAAAGTAATTATAAACTCTTATTTTTATTTTTTTAAATAACAATCAGGTCATATTTACCTGCCCTGTGCAAAGGCTTTGTAGAGCAACCCCTATTCTCCTCTTCTCGGGTCCTCTCCCTTGCTATGGGGGCACCTGTGCGTGCTCGCTCCCGAACTGGCTCTGTGTGTCCACAGACACACAGGGTCGGCTTTGCCCTGCCCTGCCCCTGCCTTCTCACTGGGTGTGATTGAAAGCAACAGGAGCCAATGGCTCCCACTGCTGTCCCTGAGCCTATGAGGAATGAGGGAGCTGATCTTGTGCACAGTACTGGATCAAGGACGGGGTCAGGTAAGTCTAATGTTGGGGGAGGGGGTCTGTGGGGGAGCTGCACTTTTTTTCCTTAATACAGAGAGTGCATTATAGGTACAAAAAACCTTCAGCCTTTAGAACCACTTTTAAAAGTCAGGAGAGAATTGCTTTAAAGTGGACCTAAAGGCAAAAATACTCACCTCTGCTCCAACCATCCGACATCCATGAGGTCCCTCGCCAGTGCCAACATCTTCTCCACAGCTTCTTTCAGATACCAATCTTGGGCCGTCTCGGGCCGATGTTAGGTAAAATCACTCTTATGCATACATAGCCATTCATCCCAGCACATTGGCACTGTGCCGGAAATGTAAAGGGAGCTTTGTATGCCAACAGGCAATTAGGTGTATCCTACTGTGGAAAAAGACATAGCATGTTTCTTCTGCGGTAAAGAGCTGCCTGTTGGTAACTGTTATTCTTTTTTGCCTTTAGTTCCACTTGCTTTAAGGTGGAGAAAAATATAAATGAAGGCACGTGAAATTATAAAAGGAATTCACATACTAAATACTGCAATTGCACATATTGACCCCATACAGTTACCAGAATATTGTATTTTGGTGATAGTGGTCCTTTAAATTTTTCCTGTTGCATTTAGCATTGTTGTAGTCATGCAGTGCAAGATTCCCCTCGTTCCTCCTCCTCCTTCCCCATTGCCTTACCTTCAAGGCTGATTTGTTTTATTAAACTGACTGTCCCCAGCATCTGCAGTCCATAATAAAAGCCTGACATAGCAGCCTGGCTGCCTTCTGTGTCCTGCAGATACTCATCATAAGTGTCAGGACATACCAAGGTTAGCGGTCACTGAAACGCGTGCGCTGCCCCAGTCTTGCCAAGCGCTCTTGGCAGCTGAATGAATGTCACAAAGAATAGACAGGGAATTACAAAAGGTTAAACGGAAGGCGGCCTCTCCTGTTTTCCAAAGAAGCACCAAGCGCTTTTTTGAAACACTTGTAAAACGAACGCCAGCTTGTTTGCAGTCCGCTACCCACACTTTGGTATGATCGAATAACGTGGGCATTGTATGCACTGGACTGGGTATTATCTCTTAGATCGACCAACCCTAATGCCTACCATGGATGTATTGTCTTCTCCCCCGGTTGAAGAAGACCAATTTTCAACCAGCAGGATTTTAACCCTTTGCAGGTGTTTTATACAGGCGTATAGCACTTTGCAATGGATGTTTAATCAATGCTATCAGTCCCTCCCCAGAAGAACCTACAATCGAATGGCTCTACCACAGTCATACAAGGACATCATACTATGTGGAAGCTCAGTAAAGTTGACTTTACACGTCTGTATGAATACGTTCCTGACATATCACAATATATAGCAACAGTATTATTTTATCATATTGTTTTATTTATATCATCACTATATCAATATGTCCCATTAAAAAGGAAGCCATTGAGCTCCAGTCCTATACTAAGATGATGTCATCAGTCTGCTACAAGCAGAAGGGAAGCATTTTCTCATCCCCCCCAGTGATCATTTAGACTGTACACTGTAACTTTGCAACAGAGGGGAGGCTTTGCTTGTTCACCCCGCCCCCCCACCTTGACAGATACCCGCTCCCACTTCTGGGTAAGATCGCTGATCAACAATATAAAACATTGCTTCACTGACGGTTTCCCTTACTACAATGCCAGCGTCTGCACCCAACAAATTGGCTTGGGTGCCGACATTGCGGGATCCCTGGACAGGTAAGTGTCCTTATATTAAAAGTCAGCAGCTACATATACTGTATACTTTTTTTTTTAACAGCTCCTCTTTAACACAGCTGAGAACTGCACAGGCACCAGGGGCTAACATAACTGTGCCATTCCTGAGCTGGTATCCCAGTCCAGGAAGAAGATGCTGACCCTGGATGATGCCTGAACATAGAGGGTACCTTCCTTCAAGTGAGAAAGGCATCGTCGGGGGCAGGGCCATCTTTTCCATTGGGCACGCTGGGCAGTTGCCCGGGGGCCCCGCTTGCCTGGGGGGCCCCACCAGCTGCCCAGCAACCCCAGTAAAAAATTGTGGAGAGTGACGCGTTAGAACTGCCCATGCCCAGTTTGCGGAAATCACAGAGAAGATCCGGTCCTCCACGAGTGCGGGGGGTTGCTGATGTAAGGGGGGGAGTGAATGCAAAAATGTAAGGGGGCACTGATATAAAGGTTCCCCCTCCTATGTTAGTGACCCCCCTTACCTTAGTGTATTTACTCTACGGAAGGTGGTCTCTGGTCACCAGAGTGCCCCCCACATCAGAGTTCCCCTTTACATCAGAGTCTGCAGGATTCCCCCTTACAATGCAAGGGGGAACTCAGTCTGCGGACCCTGATGTAAGTGGGAAAGAAAAGCAGTGGACTCTGATATAAGGTGGTCTCTGGTCACCAGAGCCCCCCTCCACATCAGAGTTCCCCCCTTAGATCATGATCCGCAGCGTTCCCCTTTACATAAGAGTTCCCTTTCATGGTAAAGGGGAATCCTGCAGACTCTGATGTAAGAGGAAACTCTGTGCTGGCTGGGTTATAGTAACCTGACCTTCATGTCAATGAAGAAATTTTTTTTTTAACTTTTGTTTAACTTAAACACATTGCTAATAGCACTAGCTATACTTTTTTTGCAGTGGCAGTAAAAAATGTGGTTCTGCCAGTAAATTTTATGATTTTTGTCAGTAAATTCTCGTGCGTGATTGTGTAGACAGGGCCCCAGTGCACTGTATTGCCCGGGGGCCTATAATGTTCTTAAGATGACACTGGTCGGGGGGGGGGGGGGGAGTATTATTATCTGTGTCAGAGGTAATAAATATATGAGATACACTTACGTAATTTTATTTAGTTAATCCTTAATGCAGAACTAAACCCATCAATTTAACAGTTTAACAAAAAAATTACATCCTGGCATGCCAGGAATTCTAACTGTCAGATTTGCTTGTGCTTTGAACCTAACTGTTAAACCACTCAATGGCTGTGGTTATAACTGATCACATGTGCAGCACCATAGCAACTGCAGATCAAACAGAGGCCAATATGGCAGTTTCCTTGGCTGAGAAGGGTTTAGTTCCGCTTTAAAGTGTACAAAATAAAGCAATTCCTTGGACATACTAGCAAACTTTGTAGCACAGTCACTTATCATGAATTCTGCTCACTAACTAATTCCTGCAGTCTCTTCCCGCTATCGACAACATGACCACTGGGAGCAGCAGGGAGCCAATCACATGAGCATAGAATGACCATTCCGCGAGCCTTCCATTTACCAATTGTGGTCACCGTCACAATGACCCTATACCAGTTGTAGAAACCCTAATTGGACTCAGATTGATTAGAAAAGTCATTTTTGTTATTCCTAACATACAAAAAGGCTTGTCTAGCAATTATATATATATATATATATATACATAATTATAATCTTATAATCTGTGTTTGCATGGGTTTCCTCTAAGTACTCTTTTCACATTCCAAAGGTATGCTGGTAGGTTAATTGGCCCTAGTATGTTTTTACAAATTGGCAATGCACACTTTGGCCGCCAGTCCCAAGCCTAAGAAAATTCGAGGGCGAAACACTTACCTTGTAAAAAAATGTTTTATTCTTTTTACTGAACGTGATACATGATTCCTGAAATGACTGGACGCATATACTATATATATATATATATATATATATATATATATATATATATATATATATGGGCTGTGCAAATTAACTTTTAATTAATCGATTAATCTTGAATTTTTTTGATCGATCAAAATCTTTTTGATCGATCAAAATTCTTTTGATTGGTACTCACCTCTCCGCCGGCCTCTGGGCCTTCAGGGAGTTCCATTGGAGGTCCAGTAACATCACGGACACCGGCGGGGCTTGCCATGTCCATCTGAAGGGCTCCTTTGCTGTGCTTTCATATCTGCATGCCGGCGGGACCTCACTATCTGCCACACGCAAGGGCTGTTACACTTCCCTCTATCACTTCCCTCTATCAAACTGGGATTCTACAACCATCCACTGGGAGTTGTGATAGTTCCCTTCACGGGACATCTACATGCCGTCGGACTGATGTTAACCTCTCCTCATCTGGATTCAGCAGTGGTATCGTTGTACACATTTTTATACCAGTATCATACTTAGCTACATGTTTTTATGACTGCTTTTGGTACCGTTTGGTAATACTCACACCATTTTTACAGTTTATGTAGCTACATCGATTTTATCTCCAGTGCAATATTTATTTGGTTACCTACTTGAAGACTATAAAAGTTAAGTGCTATTCCCATTGAGCGCTGCCTTTGTGTGTTTTTTGTATCCTGCTATCCATTTTTCCAGTTGTTGGTAGCTGCACTGGGAATCAGCCTGCAAGGAGATCAGCTAAAAGTAGTTGGATCTGTATGTGCGTTGTAATTAATCGAAATTAGTCGATTAATCGATTAAAAAAAAAAAAACGATTAATCGAACAGAAACATTTTGATCAGTAACAGCCCTAATATATATATATATACACACACACGTTTTTATTATTTTATTATATTATTTTATTTTATATATATATATATATATATATATATATATATATATATATATATATATATATATATATATATATATAGTATTATTATTAATAAATGTATTATTATTAATAATTATTAATAACTTTTTTATTTATTTATTTATTTAATGCTACTTAACTTGAAAGTTTGCTGGTGAGCCCTTTTGTATGCTTACATGTCCATGTGCATCTTTCTTATTTTTGCTAGTTTCAAACTCAACTCATCTGAGCATCTGCCATTGTTGCTTTTATTTTATTTTTTTATTTTTTTACAGTGGAGTTACCTTATGTATTTATCGAATTGTTAGTTTTCCTGGAGTTCCCCTTTAAATAGATGGAATGGACCTGAAGCGACTTTCAGGGGAGAGAGCCGGACTATCAGGTGAGGCGTTTAGCTGCCATCAGCTGGAAAGTGCGAGTTATCGGAATCTTTACTATAAAAGGGCACCACAGTGCTGACAGTAAGGAGAAGACAATGTCAAGGAGAAAAGGGTATTGGTATTTTGGATACTCTTGACTGCTCGGCTTGGAGAGAGAGTTATTCTTGTCACAAATCCTTTTGTCTGCATCTGCTGACTGCTTGCCTGTAGCCAGCAGCATACTTTAACTGTTTTGTCACCTCCTAACATCACATGGATCAGCTGTCGCTCTTTTGTTCCGGGTATTGTAGAACTAATCCACTGAGGCCATTCTCCTGTGCAGTAAATAAAACACAAACTGCTTCTCAGACAATTCTCCATGAATATTTCAGATGGGGTTTTTACAGCCCTGATTCACCAAAAAAAAATTTACTTTGTTCTCGCCTCGGACAGTTTAAGGCTGGAGGAGTCAAACGTCTGGGGCCCATGTGGCCTCTTATGCAATTAATTATAAAATGTCCATTTTTCTCATTTACAGATTCTAAACTTTTTCTTGGCCATTGGTGTGAGATCACACAAAGTGTATACGTCACAATCATACCTTCATTCATAGAGTGTGAAAAGAATATAGAGTACAGGAGACTTCAGCATCTAGATTTACCCTTTACTTTTCTTTTACTCTTTACTTTTCTCTTTACTTCCCATTGCTTAGATCAGTGGTCTCCAAACTGTGGCCCATGGGCCAGATGCGGCACTTTGCTTGCTGATATCTGGCCCTTGGGGCACTCTCTCCTACTGATATGAGGCATGATTTCTCCCACTGACACAAATGATGAGGCATCATTCCTTTCACTGACACTAGCAATGGGGCACTTTTTCTTCCACTGACACCAGCGTTGGGACACGTTTTCTTCCATTGACACCAATGGTGGGGCACTATTCCTCTCACTAACACCAACGATGAGGCACTATTCCTTCCACTGACCACAACAATGGGGCGCCATTCCTCCCACTATTACCAATGATGGGGCACTATTCCTTCCACTATTACCAATGATGAAGCACTATTCCTTCCACTATTACCAATGATGGGGCACTATTCATTTCACACTATTACCAATGATAGGGGACTATTCCTCCCACTGACACCAATGATGAGGCACTATATCTCCCACTGATACCAATGATGGGGCACTATTCCTCCCACTGACACCAATAAAAGGGCACTATTTCTCCCAATGACACTAATTATAGGGTGCTATTGCTCCCCCTAATACCAATGATAGGGCACTATTCCTTCCACTAAAACCAATGATGGGGCATTGTTTATACTGACAGCAGGACATTCTCTTCTCCCAATGGCCACCGTCTGTCCCTCCTAAAGTCTGAAGGACAGTAAACTTGCCCTTTGTTTATAAAGTTTGGAGACCCCTGCCCTAAAGGAACCCTGGTTGAGAATAGCTGGTTTAGACATTAGATACACCAGGGGTGGACTGACCATTGAGGCACTCGGCAATGTCCTAGGGCCCCATGCCACTAGGGGGCCCCATCAGGGTTGCCAGGCTCATTAAAACCAGGGACAGTATGTAAAACTCTGTGTTTTTTTTACATTTGTCCCTGATATGTCCAAAACCGACATGCTTTTGATGTGAAAATCCTGAGATTTTAGCTGCCCCGCCTCTGTAATGCCTCCTGGCTTGGTGGCCATCTGTAAGCCCGGGGGCCCCATAATCTTCTATTGCCTGGGGGCCCCATGAGTTGTCAGTCCACCCCTGAGATACACTTTAGGCTCTGCCCTAAACTGACCTTATTTAGTCTGTGTCCACTTTGAGACAAGCCTGGCCTATTGTATTAAATGGAAATTCTGCGCTTAGGTGTATATTAAGCTGCTGCCTCCCTAAGAAAAATTTGCATTAGTGAAGCCAGATAAATCAATATAATGAGAAAGGAAAAATTATAGAGCACCGCCATTTTGCTTTTCTTATTATATCTATAAGCCTGGCCCCTTAGGCTTAAAAAAATAGGGCAAACCCATTCAAATTGGTATTTTTGGGCCACAAATGCTTGTTATTCTGTTCTTCTTTTTAAATAGTTATAAATGTTGATGGAACAGAGAAAAAAAAATTGGCACTAATGGGAGTTTTGTTAATAAAATCTCAATATTCCAAGTTCACTGAAGGTAAAAGAACAAACTATTCCACATATGTTTGTGAATACTTTACAAAGTTCTATTTTTCAGGTTTGATGCCCTTTTAACAGGTTCAGAGTCGACTGTGCACATCAAATTTCAGCCTCCTAAAGAAACCCAAATATCAAAGGTGAAAGGGAAAAATAACAGAATTGCGTTCATATGATACCTGAGAAAAAGAAGACAAACAGTTCAAGTACTTTACCGAGGATTCATTCACCCTTGTGTGCACATGATTCCTCTGAGCAAACTCTGCTACCTCCTACTGTTTGTCCTGTCAATATTGATGGAGGAGAAATCTATCTCCTGACACACTGGCATATGCTGTCTTCACTTGGACATAACTTGGATCTGACCGGTCTATTAAGGAGGTGAGGGGTCACTAAAATAATAAAGATATATTAATACCCCCCTCCAAAAATAAAATAAAAGGTGTATGTACTCCGGAGTAGAACATCAAGTCAATAAAAAGTTTTATCTAAGAATACACACACTTTTTAACACATCAGTGTTATTTTAAAGGGGTTGTAAAGGTACGATTTTTTTTTCTCCAAATAGCTTCCTTTACCTTTGTGCAGTCCTCCTTCACTTACCTCATCCTTCGATTTTGCTTTTAAATGTCCTTATTTCTTCTGAGAAATCCTCACTTCCTGTTCTTTTGTCTATAACTCCACACAGTAATGCGAGGCTTTCTCCCTGGTGTGGAGTGTCGTGCTTGCCCCCTCCCCTGGAATACAGGAGAGTCAGGACGCTCTCTACGTTGCAGATAGAGAAAGGAGCTGTGTGTTAGTGGGCGTCCTGACTCTCCTGTATTCCAGGGGAGGGGGCAAGCACGACACTCCACACCAGGGAGAAAGCCTTGCATTACTGTGTGGAGTTACAGACAGAAGAACAGGAAGTGAGGATTTCTCAGAAGAAATAAGGACATTTTAAAGCAAAATGGAAGGATGAGGTAAGTGAAGGAGGACTGCACTAAGGTAAAGGAAGCTATTTAGGAAAATACCTTTACAACCCCTTTAAAATATTATGGAAAATCAAGCAAGTTTGCAAACAGTGGTTTATATTTTATCTTGCTGTTGCAGGGGCATTTTACAGAAAACCTGAAGTCAAAATTAATAGTTGATGGCTGATAAAGAGGTCTGCAGTTGTTTTAAAACCTAGACGTAGTTATATTACATAGATATACATTGAGGTACTGTGACCAGGAAAACTTAAAGACTTTCCATTGATTTCCTCCTCTCAGCACTAAAACTACAGAATATCAAATGCTCCTCTGATTTCCTTCTGCATTTCTTTATGCCTAAGTGTACAACTGGTGTGTAGGGAAGAAATGGACTTCAGAAATGAAAATTGTTGGGACTTAGGCTTCTCGAGAAACCTTGGGGAGCAACATAACAGTTGAAGTCAATGCCTCAGCATGACAGCTGAGAAACTCTCATTTTTAAAAGAAACGGTCAGCATCAGCACCATATATAATCCTCTCAAGACAGCGCTACTTCAGGTATCGTTCGAGCATTACATCAGTAGGATCATCATCATAGTTTTTTGCCTATGCTCCTCACACCTTGGCATTTGTGGCCATATCATTTGTAATCAGTCATCAGTTACAAAATTTGAATGGTCCCTTAAAGTTCAAAATAGCTAAAAACAATAGCTAAAAAAAATATTTGTATTCTTTCTAAAACAGTTACAAAGTAAAAAAGGCTGTCCCTTCCCAACAGCTTTAGAGTGGGACCCTTTTTCTCTGTAATGCCGCGTACACACAATCGGAATTTCCGACAAGAAAATCGTGTTTTTTTTTTCGATGGAATGTTGGCTCAAACTTGTGTTGCACACACACACGGTCACGCAAATGTTGTCGGAAATTCTGAACGCCAAGAACACGGTAACATACAACGCTACGATGAGCCGAGAAAATGAAGTTCAATGATTCCTAGCATGTGTAGGATTTTTGTGCGTAAGAAATTATGGTTCTGCAACCAGCAAAGCTCAAAGCTCCCTGCTGATTGGAGAGCCACTTCTTACAGAGGATAAGGTCTTCCTTTGCAGCATGCTGGCAGGAGACAGGCTTTTCTACTTAGGCTGTGGCTGCTTTCTAAAGAAAAGAACATTTGCACACACTTTGTTTTAAACTGATTTAAAATTAAATTAAAATCAAGGTTTAGTCATGCCTTAGGTAGGCACTGCCTATAGGGGTATATCTAGTCTGCGCATCGGACTGGCCTTTCCCCGGCCACCAATGATCACAGTCTTCGATAGCTAATCTCTTGGGACATGCAGTTCTGTGGGTTGCACGTACATCAATCAGATGTGATGTGCACAGCCTCATAGAACCAACCTGGTATTCACAAGAAAATTGTCAGCTTATGGTGACGTTACAGGTATAAAAAGATGACTTTTCTGTATGACCACTGAGGCAATTGACATTAAAAACAGAATTGTGTATGGACAAAAAATTTTTGAGGAAAGACTGGATGTGTTACAAGCTTCTTTCTATAGTTAAGCTTTAAAGTATAACTAAAGGCAAAACTTTTTTTTTTTTTACTTTTAGATAGAGCATCTGTCAGTTTTTTTTTTATACTGCTGTCTGTGCCCCCATTAGGGAGAGTTGCCCTCAAACTGTTCTGTTGACTGTTCACCAAGAGTGAAGGAAAATCACTAATTTTGAGTTGTCACCAGAACAGGAACAGGGGGGAAATCTTCCAATGGGAACACTAGCTCTGGTGACCCTGGTGGACTTCCTCACTTTGGAGGAACTTCCTCTCCATTTTGGCTATGAAACAGGAAGTGAAGGGTTATCTCTCTCCAATGGGACACAGGTGACAAACAAACTGACAGGGGTTATAACTCTTCCTTACTCTATCCAAAGGTAAAAACAAATGTAACCTATGGTTCTACTTTAATAAATGTTATTGCACTTCCGCCTATGGGATCTATTGAACAATACTAACAAAGCCTCCATGCACAATAAACCGGTGTTTTCCAAATTCAGTAGCATTCCTTTGGACATTAATTTAACAAAATCAATAAAGCATGAGCTGGATTTCAGCTTCTAGATAAACACTAGCCAGGGAGACACTTTGTCAAATAGAAATGACTTTTCTCTTCCAGATAAAGTCAGTTTCTACAGGGGTCAGTGTGTTGCAACTAAGGTTTGAAAGCTATGTGGCCTTCACATGTTTTGCTTACATGCACTACAAAGCTAGGCAAACAAACTTTAGAAAGATAAGATGTGTTTTGGGAGATTTTTTTTCGTTTCAATTTTTTTTCTTTTTTGCATGGCACAAAATCCCCAATTGTGAAATTGTGGCAAGACCTCCTGTATGGAGCCAAGTAACTGATAAAGAATTACACTGCAAAACATATTATTTTCGAGCTACAAAACAGTGCTTCTTACTGCCTGGAAATTAGGTCTGCTGATGGGCTTCAGTCCCACCGAAGGGTCCGACCCTGTGGCCACTTGTCAGAAGAATAAATAAAAGCTACAGAGCTTTTGTGCAGGATCTGAACAGACCCTTTTAATGTCTCATTTAAAAACGTTTGAGTCCAGGTCCGGGACCCTTGACGGGAGGGTCGTGGACCTACTAAGGTTGGGTCATTGAATAATTGGGGGGGACTACATTCTGTGTTATACCCTGGAGTATGTTGTTATGTATTCTTTTTATTTGTCATGACGATGATGCCAAACATTATATGGTGTTCTGTACTATGATTGAGACCTCTCAATCATAGTACTTTGAGAATTTGTGGCGATGCTTCTGTATTGTTGTAGTATTCTTTCTTTCCTTCAATAAAAACTATTGAAATATAAAAACGTTTGAGGATTTTGTTCAGCCGTTGATCTGTAAATTTTTAACAAATTGGGTATAGTCTCTTCTTTTTCAATACGTGTGATAAGTCAGCTAAAATAGCAAGGAAATATATCATTTAATTTTAGTTAGGGTGCCCATATACAACAGAGGTGTACAGGTTGACATAAATGGATAGAAAAGGGTTTGTGGGAGTGAAGAAGAACCAAGGGTCCAAAGGAATAAAGAAAAACCTAGGTTTAGTAGGAGTGAGGAAGCATTTAGAGTCCATAGGAATGAAGAAGAACTCAGGGTCTGTAGGAGTGTGGAGGAAGAAACGGTCCACATGAGTGAGGATAACCCCAGGGTACATAGTAAAGAGGAAGAACCCAGGGACCAAAGGAGTGAAAGAGACCCCAGGTACTGTAGGAGTGAGTAAGAACCAAGGGATTGTAGGCGTGAGTAAGAACCCATGGTCTGTAGGAACGATGGAAGAACCCATGGTCTGTACCCATGGTCTGTAGGTGTGAGGAAGAACCCAGGGTCCATACACATTAGGAAAAACCAAGGGTTTGTCGGAGTGAGTAAGGCCCCGTACACACGAGAGGATCCATCCGCTGAAAAATCTCAGCGGATTGGTTTCAGCGGATAGATCCCCTGGTGTGTACGTTCCAGCAGATATTTATCCGCGGAGATTTCCGATTTCCAGCAGATTAAAATTTGTTAGCATGCTAACAAATCTATCCGCTGGAATCGGCTCCCGCGGATCGATCCGGTGGTCTGTACAGACTCACCGGTTCGATCCGTCCGAACCCGTCCCTCGCATGCGTCGTAATGATTCGACGCATGCGTGGAATTGCTTATATGACAGCGTCGCGCACATCATCGCGGCGACGGCGCGACACGTCACCTTGGTGTAAATTCGGCACGGATTTCGATCCGATGGTGAGTACACTCCATCGGATCAAAATCCTCAGAGGATTTATCCGCGGATACGGTCCGGCGGACCGTATCCGCAGATCAATCCTCTCGTGTGTACTCGGCATATGAACCCAGATTCTGTAGATGTGAGGAAGAATCAAAGGTCCACAGGAGTGAGGATTGAGGAAACACCCAGGGTTCAAAGAAGATCCAAGGGTCTGTAGCAGTAAAGAAGAACCCAGGACCCATAGGTCTGAGTAAAAACCAAGCAGCTTCCCAGCTTCACCAACATGCAAATGAAACAAAATGAGCATATCATGCAATACAGGCAGATCATAGGAGATAGCTTCCTGAAACCATCACAGCACCCTCCCTCAATACTCCACTCAACAGCCCTTAGCAAACATCGGACTGGCTCTTAGGAGAAGCTTTACGATAATAAGTCGATTTTATTCTGGAGGAGTGAGTGTTCCTAGGCAGGCTGTATTTGCATGACGACCACGTTAGTTAACACTCACATGTGATGCTGAGCCTCCATGGTTGAAACAACTGAAATCCAATGCATGAAAGGGATAGGCCAGGGACAGTAAAGTCTGGTACACTCTAGCTGAACTTGGCCTGAACGGAAAAAAAACTGAAGAGCTCAAGAGGAGCTGCTGTACTAACTATCTTATATTAGTACATCGTTCTCCCCCGCTGAGCTACTGTATTACAGGGGACTGCTGATCAGATGCCGAATGGCAGACCTTTTTTGGTCACGCCCCTTTGTCAGAAGCTGAATGTTTGGCCGGCTTCTGACAGACTGGCTGCCCTTTACACAGGCTGAAATTCAGACGGTTTATATTGAAGCGGCCAATACTGCCCAATATTCGGCCCATGTTTACGGGTCTTAAGGTTGGGGAGGAAATAGCTAGATGATGCTGGACTTTCTCCAGCCAGGAAACGAGGCAAGCTCTATCTGACCTGATAAGCAGTTTCGGTACAGTAGAGGAGCCTGTACAACTGTGCAAGACTGAAAGGAAGACTGGAGTTCAAGTTTTTTATAAAGTTTTGTGAACCTGCAGTTCCTACAGCTCTCTATTCTGGTTCAAATTAAAGTACTGTATTTGTAAACCCATCATTAAAACACTGTGTGTGACATTGCAATGTAATTCCAAATGTTCAAACTTTAAATCTGTAGCTTTCATTAGACCAAAAAAACAAACAACTTGTGGTCCTGCATTGAGTGTAAAGAGTATTTTAGGGAAAATAAAACATGGCAATTGTTTATATGATACAAACTAAATCTGATTCAGTTATGATTTATATTTACATTTATTTTATTATTTTTTGTCTGGAAGCCTAAAACCAAACAGTCACTGCACACTAAGATTTGCCTGGAAAATGTTAACATTTTTTAGAAACTATGCATGTAAATATTTGAGTACAACTTAACTACGCTATTTTTTTTTTCTTTTAGGCCGGCGAGGGGTAAGATCCAGGCTAAAGGTCATTTTCGGTCAGCGCGGTCCCACAGGGGTTAAAGAGTCATTTTCTTCTCCCTATGTGACTCGGGAGATACGGGAGAGAGGGAGGCATGCAGACATCTGCTCTTTAGAAATTCAAGGAGATAAAAAAGCACAAGAAATGCAAAGATGACTAAATGAACAAGCAGGCACAAAAGGAGCTCAGATTTGGGCATTCTTGTCTGGCAAGGAGGCAGTCACTAAGGCTAATGAAGCATTGGCGATACGGGACGTATGCCAGCGCAACAAAGAAGATGTACATCAGTGGCGCAGATGAGCCAAAGACCCCCAGAGTAAAATAATGACATAATCACCATCGGTGTCACAGACCAGACTGTACACAAGGTGAAATAGGGGAAAATAAATACGAGTCTTTAACGTCCCTCATGCATGTACGTCGAGAGGAGAATCACAATTTCTTATTTGTAGCGGCTTTATACACAACGATGGAGATGCAGAGCAATGCCAGAGCTTAAATAGATCGCATAATACAAAGCAGACAATCATTAGAGGAGACGGTCGGGCTGCTAACATATTAAGGCTTGATTTAAGAAATTGAAGATTCACCAATAACAAATCAAATACTTTCTTACTGGTAAAATGACAGCCAAAATCTGACCGCTGTCATCTGATTGGTTACTAGAAGCAACACAGATGCTTTTCTACATATTTCATTATTTTGTTTAGCTGTGATAATGAACGTTTTATTTTTGGTTGGGCTTCAAAGATGAAGTTTAA
Organism: Rana temporaria; assembly: GCF_905171775.1. Classification (NCBI taxonomy): domain Eukaryota; kingdom Metazoa; phylum Chordata; class Amphibia; order Anura; family Ranidae; genus Rana; species Rana temporaria. The sequence goes on from NC_053492.1 coordinate 434,920,963, forward strand.
TCTCCTTATATCTTGGTTTTCATCCTAATCAGCATAGTTACATAGTTAGTCAGGTTGAAAAAAAGACACAAGTCTATCTAGTTTAACCTATAAAGTGGTTAAAGACAAAAAAAAAATCTTACAATCACAATCCTATACCCACAGTGGTTCCAGAGAAAGGCAAAAAAAGCCCACAAAAAAACAGCAAAACGTGATCCAATTTGCTCCAGCAGGGGAAAAAATTCCTTCCTGCTCCCCTTCTTGAGGAATAGACAATAGGATATTCCCTGGATCAACTTTACCTGTAATTGTTTTCGTATACAGTTATATTATGTACATTTAGGAAAGAATCCAGGCCTTTTTTTAAATCAATCTACTGAGCTGGAGAGAATCAGCTCTAGGGGGTATATTTCACATTTTCACAGCTCTTACTGTAAAGAAACCTTTCCGTATTTTGGAGATTAAGGCCCGGACTCACAAAGGAGTTACGACGGCGTATCTCCAGATACACCGTCGTAACTATGAGTGCGGGCCGTCGCAACTCGGCGCCTGATTCATAGAATCAGATACGCATCACAGTTGCCTAGATACGAGCGGCGTAAGTCTCCTACGCCGTCGTATCTTAGGGTGCATATTTACGCTGGCCGCTAGGTGGCGCTTTCGTATATTTCTGCGCTGAATATGCTAATTAGCTAAATATGCCGATTCACGAATGTACGCGCGCCCGGCGTATCAAGATACGTTGTTTACGTAAGGCGCCGGACCGGCAGAAAATTACCCCTCATAAAGCAGGGGTAAGTCATGTTAGGTATGGACATCGGAAACGTACGAACAGCGTCGTATTTTACGTCGTTTGCGTAAGTCGTCCATGAATGGGGCTGGGCGTAGGTTACGTTCACGTCGACTAAGCATTGAGCGGGCGTAATTTACTTTGAAAATTCGACGTGATACTGAGCATGTGCGCGCATGCGCCGTTCGTAAAAAGCGTCATTTACGTGGGGTCACAACACATTTACATACAACATGCCCCCTAACAGACTAGTTTGAATTAGGCGGGCTTACGCCGTGTCAGATACACTACGCCGCCGTAACTTAGAGCGCAAGTTGTTTCTGAATACAGGACATGGCGCTCTAAGTTACGGCGGCGTAGTGTATCTGAGATCTGAGATATGTATCTGAGATAGGCGTTTGTATGTGAATCTGGGCCCAAATCTCTAATAATAATGAAATTATAAAATATTACCTTTTGCCACTACATACCTAATTTTAGCCCCAATGACCTCACCACTGTGTCTCTGTGCTTATCTATGCAATGCAGGTAAATTATAGCTGGTGGGAGGAGTTGGCAGGGGCCTGTACATAGCTTCCTAAAATCAGCAAGTTGTGGTAACACCCACATGTGATTCTGAGCCTCCATTGTTGAAAGAACACAAATCCAATAAATGAAAAGGGTGAGCAGGGACAGTCAGACTTTGGGGAAAAGAGATAGATGATGCTGGAAGTCCTCCAGACAGGGAATGAGGCAGCTTCTATCTTACTTGCTGCAGCTTCTAATGCATGCTGTGAGAAGCTTAATGTGCAGGACATTCAGAGTAAGCCACTTCATTACTGGAGAAGAGTCTGGGCAACTGTGTAAGACTAAAGGTAAGAATGGAGCTCAACTTAAAGGAAATGTGATCTATTTTAATGAACTGAAATTGGCACATGGAGGTTACTAATAAGTATGTCTATCTTTGTGATGCAACTACAAATACGTATTCAAATGGTCCTTTTTCATGGCTGCTGTATTCTTAGCAGCACTTTGTAGTACTTTAATTAAAAAAAAATTCTAGTATTAACTCTCGTTTCTATAATGCCAATAGCTGGCAAATGTTTAGCCATCAGGACAAATCCCAATGGGTTGGAATGAAGAGGTAAGAATCCTACAGTTCTGTTGTGCAAATGAAGGCATCCATAGAGCCCTTATGGATGTGCTTGCTCCTCAGGGGAGGAGCTTGGGGGCTTGGAGCATGAATACAAGAGTGATGCTGGAGAGGCTGTCTTTTTATATTTCTGCACCTACATTTTATGGCCTAATCAAATGCTTTCATCAGCCACCAGATAAAACTATTAGGCCCCATACACACGAGAGGATTTATCCGCAGATACGGTCCAGCGGACCGTATCCGCGGATAAATCCTCTTGAGGATTTCAGAAGATTTCTATGCGATGGCGTGTACACACCATCGCATTGAAATCCGCGCTGAAATCCTCTGGCGATGACGTGTCGTGCCGTCGCCATTATTATGACGCGGCGACGGGCGCGACGCTGTCATATAAGGAATTCCACGCATGCGTCAAATCATTACGACGCGTGCGGGGAATCCCTTTGGACGGATGGATCCGGTGAGTCTGTACAGACGAGCGGATCCATACTTTGGGATGGACTTCAGCAGATGGATTTGTTGAGCATGTCAGCAAATATTCATCTGCTGAAAATCCATCCCAGAGGAGATTTATCCGAGGATAAATATCCGCAGGAGTGTACACACCATAGAATCTATCCGCTGAAACCCATTTGATGGGATTTATCTGCGGATAGATTCTATGGTGTGTACGGGGCCTAATTCTTGCTTATTCTTTCAACTAATGGTGTCACTGTGAGGAAATTATAACAGTAAAATATGAACCAGGCACAACAAGAAGTAAGAAGACATTTCTTTAAATTGAGAGATTGTAAACATGGCCCTATTGAACTGTGCCCTCTGAACTGTATTATCTCCCTTTACTGTTGGTTCTATATAAATCCTGTAAAATTTAATTAATGTATAGGAGGAAATAAAGACTTAACAAAGAAAATATATATGTATACAATGTTTCTTTTCAGTTGCAATTTTTATTACAGTATATTTATATGTGTATATGTGTATATATATATATATATATATATATATATATATATATATATATATATATATATATATATATAAATATATAAATAAATATATATAATATGTATATTTTATATACTGGATATATATATATATATCTATAGATATATATATATACACAGGTGCATCTCAAAAAATTTGAATATCATCAAAAAGTTAATTTATTTCAGTACTTCATTTAAAAAAGTGAAACTCATATATTATATAGATTCACTACAAACAGAGTGATATATTTCAAACATTTCTTTCTTTTAATCTTGATGATTATGGCTTACAGTTAGCGTGATACTGTGTATATATCTATATCTATAGATATATATATATATATATATATATATATATGTATATACACTGTGTATATATATACTGTATATATATATATATATATATATATATATATATATATATATATATATATACAGTATATATATATATATATATATATATATATATATATATATATATATATATAAAAAAAAATTATAAAAAAAATATTGCAATTAAAATTGCAGTTTAAATACATTGCTTGTTGCAAAAAAGTATATATATATATATATATATATATATATATAAACTGTAGATGCTATGGAACTATTTTATCTGTGTATATTTTGTATATATTAATTTATTCAATATATTTTGAGTGCAGCAATCCTGGACTTTTTCTTGTATTTTGGCCTGTAGAAGGGCCTGATTGCATGCACCTGCAAGACTTGAATGTTGTTCATCCCACCAATATCTTTATATTTAAATAAATAAATAAATAAATATATATATATATACATTATTTTCCTTCCATATATTAATTACATGTTGTATACCTCCTATTCACATCTTTTTATTATTCTCTTCTCTTTTTGCAATTTAATATAGAATTCAAAACATATTATTATAACCCAGGATTTATAGGGAGACAGTACAGTTACAACACAATTCAATACAAAAGGATTAGGAGGACTTGGCTCCTGAGAGCTTACAATCTACAAGGAAGGTAATAACTGTGTGGGATGATATAGTATTAATTATAAAATAGTCTTATAAAATGTTTTTTTTCTGGTTTTAGGGTTCCCATTCTACTTTAAGTTTAGCAATCATTTCAGGAATGATAATGCTTGCTACGCACATCCAAAACCTTTGTATAACATGAATAAACATTATATCCATGAAAAAAAGATGCTTGTATGCAGCCTGTATCTCAGGAGTATATAAAAAAAATATATCTTGGTAATAGTTTGCCAGTCGGGTCATCAGTACAACTGCAGTCTCCTTGGCACTTGGTCCTCATCCAACTCCTGCTTTGTAAGTGCATTTGTTTATATTGTTAATTTCTAAGTGAGAGGCCCTGCTGGAAGATTAAAACGTCGCCTGCAGGAAGCATGGTTTTGTTGTGATGAAAATAAGCGACGGGTCTGGAAAGTGCTAAGAGGCCCCCGTCACCTGACAGCGCCTTTCACTGAATACGTTAGGTGTTTGCACTCAGGCAGCTGCCTGTCTGCTTCAGAAGTGACTTATGTCGTTTTTTTTTTATTATTAAAGTGAACGTCAGCTTGAGAAAGTGAAATAGACAATAGCGAGCAACCCCGAGGAGAGTCAGAAAACAAAACACTTGGCTGTGCCCGTGTCCCTTTTCATTGCTTCCAATTAAAGATTCATAAGAAGGGCTTAAATTTTTGATGAGACTTTTTTTTTAGTTTTGCATGGCTGTGTGAGCTGTGTCTACCTACCATAGAATCTGTACTTTTTTCTTAAGTAAAGGAAACCTGTTGGATGGGCGGTTATCATGTCTGGTGTTTAGTGGAGCACAAGCTTGTTAGCTCTTGGTACTCTGCTGACAAGGCCACCATGTTCTCCAATGAGGAACCTTCTTCTCAATGCCGATCTCTCTGAGGTTCGGACAATTTTCCAAAGCCATTTAACACCTTGCGGTTTCTTGCAGGAGAGTGACACCGGCGACCGAGAGGTCAAATTGCTCAGCACATCAGTCAAGCAGCTGACAGAGATCTCAACTTTACTGGTGTATACACATCACACTAAAAAAAAAAGGTCTGTTCTCTTGGGAGTAAAAAAAGCTCATATAGAGCATTTTTTTTATAGTCTAGACGAGATTAGAAGAGTTTTAAGTTTTTTTCTGCCGGTAAGCTCCAATCAGAAATGCGAAAATAGAAGTTTTTTTTTTTACTGTTTCTAAAAGTTGAACTCAAAATATGCCTGTAAACATCCTAATGTACATGGACACTAGTGGTGCTCAAATTTTTTTTGGGGGGGTGCAAACAAACTGAAAAAAAAACCCCCATTAATTGCAGCCTCACTGTGCCCATCAAACGCAGCTACTGTGCCCATCAATTGTCGCCACTGTTCCATCAAACGCAGCCACTGTGCCCATCAATTGCCGCCAGGTTGCCCCATCTAATGCTGCCCGTTTGCCCCCTCAAATGAAGCCACTTTGCCCTCTCAAATAAAGCCACTTTGCCCCCTCAAATAAAGCCACTTTGCCCCCTCAAATACAGCCAGATTGCCCCCTAAAAACACAGCCAGTTTGCCCCCTCAAATATCGCCAGTTTGCCCCCTCAAATGCCGCCAGTTGTCCCCTCAAATACCACCAGTTTGCCCCATCAAATGCAGCCAGTCCCCCCCCTCTACACAGCACTTACCTTTCTCTGGTCAACGCCCCTCCTCCGCGCTCCCTCTACGTCATCTCTGCTCGCCTGTCGCTTCAGTCAATCAGGTGACCGGTAACCAGACCTGGTGCACCTGATTGGCTGAGAGGCGGGTCAGTGTTAGAGAAGCGATTCCCTTACACAGCACACAGCCGTGCACCCTCTGTTTAACCATTTAGAAGCTGATTAGAGCCCGCAGGCTCTAATCAGGCACTTCCAAAACACACCCACCGTTGTTGGCCGGCGCTCAACAGGGGGCCGGACACTTGAATAGTGGGCGACCGCGCCAAAAAAATACATAGATTCATGTAATGCATGAATCTATGTATTGTTGATTGACGGGTGCAGAAGAGAGGGGGCGGGGCTCCAACGCCCACTATGGATGCACTGCCACTGATGGACAAATAGGATAACATTGAGCTGCTTCTACAGGCAGAACTCAAAACTCCTGTAGAAGCAAAGTTTTTTAAGCCAGTGTGCATTTTTTCATCTTTCCATCTATTAAATCTTCTGCCCTTGTTGTTTTAACCTTGTATAATAAAAACATATTCTTTCTGCCAGTAAATACCTTGTACAGCCCACTTCCTGTTTCTTGTCTAGGCTTATGACATGATGCACAACTCTCTCTCTCACTCTTGTGAGAGTTTGCCAGGAAAGGAGGAGGGATGAGTCATAAGAAGGCCAATGAGGGCTGCAGAGCTGGAGGTGTGCCTCTGTTTGTCTGTGTAAATCCAGGAAGTGAACCGGCAGCAGCTTCAGCTGCCCACAGTTAAAATGGCTGCAGCCAGACTCAGTGGAGGGAGATTTCTCCAGCATATTTGGCAAGTACAGTTATATATAATTATATACAGTTTATATAAGTTATATATAATTATGTATATGGAAATGTTTGACTATTCTTCCAGAAGTGCATTTGTGAGGTCAGACACTGATTTTGGAAGAGAATGTCTGGCTAGCAGAATGCGCTGTAATTCATTCCAAAGGTGTTCTATCAGGTTGACGTCAGGACTCTGTTCAGGCCAGTCAAGTTCCTCCACCCCAAACTTGCTCATCCATGTCTTTATGGACCTTGCTTTGTGCACTGATGCGCAGTCATGTTGGAACAGGAAGGGGCCATCCCCAAACTGTTCCCACAACGTTGGGAGCATGAAATTGTCCAATATGTCTTGGTATACTGACACCTTAAGGCCCCGTACACACGACCGGATCTGTCCGTTGGGATTTATCCGCGGATCAGTTCCAGCAGACAAATCCGGTCGTGTGTGAGGACTGGTTGCATTTGATGGGGCAAACTGGTGTTATTTGAGGGTGCAACTGGCGGCATTTGAGGGGGCAAACTAGCGATATTTGAGAGGGCAAACTGGCTGTGTTTTTAGGGGGCAATCTGGCTGTATTTGACGGGGCAAAGTGGCTTTATTTGAGCGGGCAAAGTGGCTGCATTTGAGGGGGCAAATGGGCAGCATTAGATGGGGCAACCTGGTGGCAATTGATGGGCACAGTGGCTGAGTTTGATGGAACAGTGGCGACAATTGATGGGCACAGTAGCTGCGTTTGACGGGCACAGTGAGGCTGCAATTATTGGGTTTTTTTTTCAGTTTGTTTGCGCCCCCTCAAAAAAATTTGAGCACCACTAGTGTCCATGTACATTAGGATGTTTACACTATACATTATACTCTGTGCAAATATAAATTTTTAAGATCTAAATGTCTAAATTAGAACATGTTCTTCGCAAGACTTTTGGAAAAAATTTACTCCATGGCCTCTGTAGTTAAAGAAGCATGATCATCCAAAACACTCAGCATCAACAATTGTCAGCCGTGTTAAAAGTGACTCTCCCCCTTCCCTATACAGAACTGGAGAATCAAATTGATTTCTGCCCTGAAAGCCATATTAATCATTAGCAGCTGTGAGAAATAAGCCCATGCTAGGCCTATTGATAACCTTTATGTGCAATGAAGGGGATGTGAGTGTCAGACAATGAGCATCACCCGTGCACACTGCCTTTGAACTTTCCCCATCTCCAAAGGACAATTAATTACCAGGGCCTTAAGGGTAGGTCACAGCAAGGGAAAGCCTACTGCTGCCCAAGCAGGATGCGTTGGCTGTTGTCTGCACAGGAGGGGAGAAGCAATTCCCGAAGCAGCCAAAGTATCAAATAGAGGTGGGAAGACGGGGAAGGAAAAAAAAAGTTTGTTTTGTATGGGGTTCTGTTATTGCATAATTGTATTCTGCCTGTGAAATCATCCGTAGACAAGACACAAGACCGCACTTTTTCTCTGTCCCTCTCTCCAAAAGATCCACAGGGTAGGTTACAGCCAGAAATGGCGTATTAAAAAGGACGCTCCTTTCACCAAATCATTTCACAGATGCAAAACAGAGCGACACAAAGCGCTGGGACTTTTTCTCCTACATTAAATGGAGTAACTGATAAGGTCAGACATATGATACCTAAAGACATGGAATCTGTGAACTCTTGAAGTCAAAGGCCTGCTCTGTGCACAATCTTTCAAAGGAAAGAGATCACAGGACTCCACTGAATCCCCTTTAAACTTTATGAAGCAGGAGGAGAGAAAGCTCTAAGTAGGGAAGCTTGACAGAAGAGCCTTGAACTATTTTCTGAAGGAAAGATGAGACCCTCCCTAGGCTGCCACAAAACATCTTTTTTATTCCAAAGGCTCCTCTGAACTTTGATATGTGCCAAGACACTGCTATTGAAAGCTGTATAATTATGGGCTATAGCCACTGTGGAAAAGGCTTTGTTCGGCTCAACAAAGGACAATAAGAAAAGTAAAGCAATGTTACACTGTATCTTTTTCTTTAAGGATGTTGAAAAAAGGTCACGATATGGTAGAACTAATAGACGTTGAGTAAGGAGGTTTAAAGTGGATCTCACAGGGCTTCGGATGGAGCCAATGATGTGAAATAAAGAAGGATGACAAGAGGGAGACACAGAAGTAATGACTGACGTTAAAACAAAGAGGACAAACCAACCGCTTGGTCCGTCACTGTAATCTGTGAACGTCAGCCGTCAGGGCTGGGACAATGCGGAAGGGGCAAGAGGGAAATATAATTATCGATTAGGGAAGGATATGGAAAGCAGGGCTGAGATGACTTTAGACTTTCATAACCTCTACATTTGGAGTTAATTAAAGATTTCTGTAGTTTGTTATTTATAATGTGATAGATGGGCAGAACTGATTGAGCATAAATTTAAACCTAAAAATTCTTGTGGCCTAAGGTGGGATTTTCAGAACTTCAGAGGCGTGGCTGTGGCCCAAGTTTGACCATTCTGGCTCCTACACCTAATACTTGTATGGCAATTCTGTAAGTGGAAGACAGATTCCCCTATGTGTGTGTAAAAGTGGTTGTAAACTTTTACATATACCCAGTGAAGTGACGAGCCTCAGGTGATACTCGAAGATTAAACAAATCCTCCTACCTAAATTGTACCTATTTATCTGCAGCCCCTTCTCCTCTACAGCATCCCAAAGCAAACATTTTACACAACATTTCTGAACTCCAGAGGTTAGAGGGCAGGGATCAGACTGACTGCATGAACAGCATAGACCAGAGAGCTGAGTGTAATCTGAGACCTGAGTGGAGGTAACCTATCATCCTATGTGAAAAAGCATGTAAAATGTGAAGGTCATAGCAAAAATAATGTAACAGGTAACTTCACACTACTCATTTGTACTAGCTTCATAGTCACTATAAATTATCTTTAAAGCCCAATGGTAGCCTTTGCCATTCCCTACCCCCTGTTCTCTACCAACTCTTTCCATGAAGGCCCCGCCTCATACATCATACATGATACTTACCTTAAATTCAGGTGTCTTCTAGCCAGTCACATGACAAGTGGGGCCCTTCCTCTTGTTGTTCATTATTGGTGGTCCTTATTGCTGTGCAGAGCAATGCTCACATCACAACATATGAGTGCAGCTCTGTACAGTGGTACTATAAGCCTAGACCAACATTATGATGCATCCTCCAAAGGGTGGGTCCATGACAGCCTGGGCTCACAGGAAGTGGGTTAAATGCCAATGGGCTGTAATCTTCCAGTGCTGTAGGGGTAATATGAGTGCTGGACCTCTCATAGGCGCTCTTTAAGGGTGCAGACTATGCCCATCCTTTCCATCCCCATCCTCCATTCATAGAAGCTATACTATAGCTTCATGAATAAAATGCACTATATGAATGGAAGACAGGATGAGTGAATGAAAATTCAGCCTCCTCCATTCATAGAGTGCTTTCCATTGTAACGGTACATCCCTATTTCTGGTTTTGCTTGAACTTAGACTTTAATCCTGCTGTTGTGCAGACATCAATCATCTATATTTAGTCCCTTCTTAAAGGCTAAGATTTGATTGGTTGTCCAAGGCATACTGCTGCCGTTTGTACACTTAACATCTCAGAGACAAACAAGGTCCCTATGTATTTGCTGTAAAACAGAATTCCGCATTAAATTACTTTGCATTTCTTATCCCCCTCTCCCATGTCAAAATGTAAATGTATAACATTTTTGGTCATCAGCAGAGAATAATGGGAGCCATTGTATTCTAGCACAGTAAGCACCGCTGGGTATTGGCCATAAGGCTACCGCTTAAATGACAAGGCCAAAATCTTCCCCTACATCTAATGTGACTTTGCTTTTAACTGCCTGACGCAGGGCACACTACAGGGAATGGCAAGTCACTGACACGGTTTATGACGGGACAAGTTCACTGCTTAATCATCTCTGGTCCTTAACCTATATCGTCAGTGGAAGTGAAAGTCAAGTGCGTTTGAAAAGCACGCTGGGGTAAAAGAAGCATCTGAAGAGCACGCCGGTGATTTTACAGAAACAGTCTCCTCTCCAGCTTTAATCACATTGAAAGATCAGCAAATTGTGTCTGCAAGGAAAGGGACGATGCTAAATATGGCAAATGCTCTGTTTGCTAAAAAAAATCCTCCGTCTCCAATTTCATCATTAGCTACCGATTTTTATTCCTTGCAGTAGGAATAAGGAGGAAGGTTAATGCCGTAATCAGCAGGCACAGATCAGTCACCCTCAGCTGAACAAGAGCATGAACCCAATGTTATGTGCCGCCACATATGTAATATAAGAGACGGGTGGCTCAGGTCTGTTAAGAGCATATTAAAGTCAGACATTTATATCTACTATTGTGGTGATCTCTGGAGAGTGGATTTTTACCATCTGTTGGAACTACATATGCCTTAAAATGATTAAGCTTTGCAAATCGATGATCTGTTTCCAAAAATGTCAACTTTTAAAGCGGAACTAAAGTCACAATACTTACCTCCTCTTTAACGGTCCAACGTTCCTTTGCCAATGCCGGCATCGTCACACCGGTTTCTTCTAGATGCTAGGTTGCAGTCATCTTCATTGGCTGGTGTGGGTTGGCATCACTCCTGAGCATGCGCAGGAGTTCAGTTATCCTGGGACACACAGGTATAGCAGATACAAAGGTAGCCGGTGTTCTGTCAAAATAGCCGACTCGTTGAAATCTCCAATCACGTCACTACCGGTGACTCTCCAGCAGCAGATTTTGGCGAATTGGCTCTACTGCCTGTGTGCGCTATGTGCACCCGACAGAATAACAGAAACCCTGTCTGCACTGGCAGCTGTTGGAGAAGTCGAAGAGTTTTCAAAAAAGGTTGCTAGATAGGCAGGAATTCAAGTAAGGGGAAGATGGCCCCCACTTGGCTCTATGCCCTTGGAGGACCAGAGCGACTTCACATGTCACTTCCTGTTCTCGGGCAGATAGACAGGATTTTTTTTCTTAAAGTCAAAATGCCATTTCTTTCAATTCATTTTCCGTTTTTAAAGATAAATGAGAGATCTGAGGTGTTTTTGACCCCAGATCACTCAACATAGAGGACCTGTCATACTTTTTTTTATTACAAGGGATGTTTACATTCCTTGCAATAGGAATAAAAGTGATTATAAAAAAAAATACATAAAGGGACAGTGGAAAAATAAAAAATAAAAAGTTAAATAAATAAGAAAAAAATTAAATTAAAGTGCCCCATCCCTCCATTTTCGCGAACGCATATGAAAGTCGCACCTGCATATGTAAACAGTGTTCAAACCACACAAGAAGTATCGCCACAATCGTTAGTGCAAGAGCAATAATCTAAAAAAAAAAAATTGAAAGACAAATTTTAATTTAATTTGAAAAATACAGCAATGGCAGCTGCTTATTTTGGGGTATCGTGATTTCTGCCCAGACCATAATGTAACGGCAAGGGAAAATTCTGGATACCAAAGCAGGGGGAGCTTGCATTTTTCAGTATACTGGTCATTGTGCGATGGGTCCTATTTTCCTTGGCACCGTTTAAAACATTTGGCCTATAACAAAGTTCCTTATCGGTTGGGGTTCCTGGCCAGATACGGAAGTGCAACTACACTGTCTATGACAGACGTAGCTTCTGGCTATTTGAGTAGCTACAAATTGATCAGTGGTTATTGCTAACCTTCTAGGCATGGTCTATAGACTCTATAGTATACACAGGAAAATGACATGACCTCATTCCCATAGCAAATAGCCTTTTTCTATCGGAAATCCATGTATTGCCATAGAAGCTTTTAACAGATCTAGATTGAACAGTACAGACAAACTGACCCCTGTAAGTAGCTAAGGGCTGCACACTGAAACATTTCAAGTCAGGGACCATTTTTAGCTGAAGCCCCATTTAGGGCATAATTGGCTGAGTGTGGGAAACCGGCACCTCTCAAGGTTGACAGACACTTAAAGTTTAAGTAACCCCCCTATTGTTTTCAGCCAAGGAAGCTGCCATCTTTGCCTCTGTTTAATCTACAACTGCCATGATGCTGCACATGTGATCAGTTATAACACCAGCCATTGGATGGTTTGACAGTTTGGTTGAGAGCACAACCAATAGGAGTGTTACATTTCCGCCACGTGCCGCAAATAAAAACTGTTTTATGGATGGGTTTACTTCCGCTTTAATAAATAATCAGGATGTTAGAACATATTATTTCTAAATGTAATAAGTGTAAGAAATTTATTGATCCAGTGTTACCTATGCATGAGCCCAGTTGTCACACAGTACAAATGATTGTGGTGTGGCCTTGTGATAATTGAATGCATGGAGTGACAGCAATCTTAGCACATCGCCTGTGTCTAAAGCCAGAAATCTTTTTATTTTTTATTTTGGAAAGAGTGATTAGGGGTTAGAACCTGTGTCTGTTTTAAACTACCATCTTTGTCCCTGCTTGGGAAATTCACCTTCACCTTTTCTTCTGGCAACCATGGTCACTGAGACAGAGAGTGAGGGTAAATCCAAAATTTTCAGTTGTCACCAGAACCGGAATAGAGTGTAAATATTTTAATGGGGACGATTGATTAGGGGAGTATTTCCTTAAAAAAAACTTCATATTTCTTCATACTTTGGAGAGATTTCCTCTCACTTTTGCTTGTGTCTCCAGAACAGGAAGAGAGCTGAAATATCCTCACCTTCTCTATGCCTGACTTACTCTAACCACAAGAAAGTTTTGTATTAATACAGATACTTTAAGGATCACAAAACTGAAGTACATGGGAAATTGGACAGTAGACATAGTGGCATTGATTTACTAAATGCAAATAGACTGGAATTTGACCCAGAACTTGCCCCAGAGCTCAGTGAATGAGCTCTTCTGACTTCCATGATGCAATGTGCAGGCAAAAATTCTGCTGTTTTTTTCTTTTTTTCCTTGCACATAATTGAGTATTCTCTGCTCCGGGGAAAATTTCTCCTGCTAAATGAACTTCCTGTTTGTGTTTAGTAAATCAACCCCAATCTATGCCTTTAAATGACGTAATGCAAGAGGACTTCTACCGCTCCGCTGTAGTCAACTCTACAGTTGTCCAACCAAAGTGTTAGATTGGGCAATTCCGGTGGGTTCTGACACCCATATCAAACTAGAGAAAATAATAATGGGCATTATTGTTTTTTCATGACAGAATCTTCCATCATATTAGTGGGATATCTTTCATTCTATATCAGTGTGCTCAAGAAGCTAGGGGCTGCTCATACATGGATAGATCATCACTAGAAAGGATTAATGTGATCGTTGCTTAGTCAGCACATACAGAATATGGGGTCTGGCCAATTCTATTTAGAAACCATAAAGAATTCATTGTATAACATGAAATGTGGTAATGTAGGTGATGTACAAGAGTGGCACGTACCTCAAAGTCATTGGCTTTGTTGTAGTGCATGTTGAGGGCTCGGTAGAGTTCACAGTCCCGAGTGATGGACAGTTCATCAGTGCTGGTCACCCCATCATTAATGGATTGCCTGGCATACTTCTCCATTTGGATGTAGTAGAACTCTCGAAAGTTGCTGAACCACTTGATGAGCTGGGAGGTAATGCACCTGTTGAACTGGAACATAAGTAAAGAGATCATGTAATGTACAATAGATATTAACAAATAAGTGCACTTTTTACACCTCAGTGCTACTGATATATCTAGGAAAACCAACAGTTTTGAAAATACGACCTTCTCCTATTACTTTCCTATCTGTTTAGAGCTGTACTGGAATCATCCAAAGTCCAGCTTTTTCAGATTTTCCCATTTACTTGATGAACACAAGCAGAGGTCATTGTGCTGTGTGTATGGAATTGTCACAAAAACAACCCTAGACGCTTTGCCTTTGAGTCTGGGAATACTCTACAATTTATTTTTATGTATACATGCTTTCTGGCATTAAGGTCAAAGCAGGTCCTTTCTAGAAACCTTCAATAATGTTCTAATGGTCTTCACAAATTGTCTAATTTTTGTTTTTATATTTGTTTTTACATTTTAAAGGTGCTCTAATCCTTAGAATTTGACCCAAAATTTGTTATAGTTTTGGATGGAGCAGGAAAGGATTAGAACCTCTGGCAAGTTTTTATAGCTCTCTGTGTTTCCATTGGAGAGATTGTAACTTGCTTCCTGTTCTAAGGCCTCGTACACACAACCGAGGAACTCGTCGTAAATGAAACATTGTTTTCCTCGACGAGTTCCTTGTTAGGCTTGTCGAGAATCTTGACAAGCTTTCTTTGCGTACACACTGTCAAGACAAAATCTCGTTGTTCTCAAACGCGGTGACATACAATATGTACGACGGCACTATAAAGGGGAAGTTTGATTCAACTGGCGCCACCCTTGGGGCTGCTTTTGCTAATCTCATGTTACTGCATGTTAAGTAAAAGTTTGGTGAGAGACAATTCACACTTTTCAGTCTGTTACAGCGTGACAAATGTGCTATCTCCATTACAAACCCTACTTTTACTGAAGGCATGCTCCCATCTCATACTTTATTCTGAGCATGCGCGGGTTTCTAAGCATACACACAAACGTGTTTCTCGTCATAAACCAGCCCGACGAGAAACACGATGAGGAAATTGAGACTCCCGACGAGGAAAAAGAGAACTTGTTCTCTTTTTTTCTCCTCGAGTTCCACGACAGTTTTCTCGACGAAAAACATACACACGACCGCTTTCCTCGGCAAAAAAGCTCTGCCACCAAGTTTCTTGATGGATTCTGTCGAGGAAAACGGTCGTGTGTATGAGGCCTTAGCGTCACCAATAGGAACAAGCAGTAAAGAGAAATCCCCACGAAGGCTCGCAGGCTAAATAAATAGTTTACAAATGTTTTTCGTACTGTGGTAATTTCCCTTCCTGTCTAGGCACCAGTCACCAGAATGGGTATTGAAGGGAAATCTCCCTGTCGATTTTCTAATCTTTTAGTACACCAAAAATAACCTAATACATTTTGGGTGGACTTCTAGTTTAAAGAACTACTAAAAACGACTAAAACTCCTAGGTGCACCCTTCCTTGTGCTGCCAATAAAATAGGTATTTCTAAAGTCAAAACTTTTTTGGATAGAGTAGGGATGGCTTAAATCCAATGTAAATTTCCCATCTGATAAATTTCCCATCACTTCCTGTCTTTTAGTCTCAACAGTAAGTGAGAATATATCTTTCCAATGTAGGGGACATTACCTCTAAGACATTTGTCATGGGAAACGTGTTCCCATTGGAAGATTTCCTCTCTATTCCTATTCTGGTAGCAACTGAAAATTTTGAATTTACCCTACCTTTCATTTTCTGTGAAATTTTTGAGCTGGACAATTCGAGAATGCGAATCTCCCTATCGGGGACACAGACAACAATAACAATTGACAGTAGTTCTAACCAATTACCACTCTATTAAAATGTAAAATAAAGTTTTGCCTTTATGTATACTTTATTGACATACTAGACCTCAGTCAGAGTTATGTATTATCTTTTAGCTTTCTGGCCTTCCTGTCCATCTTGTGGTGCATGCCCTGTTCGTCCTGAAGGTCCTTTTTTCACACGGCTGTCCAATCAGGTCCGCCTGTCAGTTTTTCAGGCGGAGCTGATCGGATCCTCCAGTCTCCTCTAGGAACATGTCACATGTCCACTGACACCCGCCGTCATCTGATCCTGTCACCAAAAACAGATGGACAGGGGGTCTGTTTCCATCTGATTTGCCCATATAGGAGAGCGGGACTCTGCACAGCGGGGCAGGCATGAATCTGTCATCTGCCTGCTCAGCGGGGATCAGTGGAGCGATCACCCGTTGATCAGACAGATTCCGTTAAGCGGAGGCGCCCATGTGAAATGGGCCTTAGGCCTCGTACACACGACCGAGAATCTCGTCGTAAAAGAAATGTCGTTTTCCTCGACAAGGTTCTTGTCAGGCTTGACGAGAATCTTGTCAAGCTTACCTTGCATAGACACTGTCAAGACAAAATCTCATCGTTCTCAAATGCCGTGACGTACAACATGTACGACAGCACTATAAAGGGGAAGTTTGATTCCACTGGCGCCACCCTTGGGGCTGCTTTTGCTAATCTCATGTTACTGCGTGTTAAGTAAAAGTTTGGTGAGAGACGATTCGCGCTTTTCAGTCTGTTACAGCGTGACAAATGTGCTATCTCCATTACAAACGCTACTTTTACCGAAAAGCGCGCTCCCATCTCATACTTTATTCTGAGCATGCGCAGGTTTCTAAGCATACACACGAACGTGTTTCTCGTCGTAAACCAGCCAGACGAGAAACACGACGAGGAAATTGAAACTCCCGATGAGAAAAAAGAGAGCATGTTCTCTTTTTTTCTCATCGAGATCCACGACAGTTTTCTCGACGAAAAACATACACACGACCGTTTTTCTCTGCAAAAATGCTCTGCCAACATTTTTCTTGATGGATTTTGCTGAGGAAAACGGTTGTGTGTACGAGGCCATAGACTTTACCTAGCTTCTCAAATACATCCGAGATTCTCAGAATTCTCTCAAGGTCTAAACTGCCACCTGATAGGCCCCAAAGTCAATCTCCTCCCTCTCCCAGTCTTAGGGATTGCAAGAGGCTGAAATTTAGTGTCATTCAGGTATACACACTAGCTGCGTTTAAAATATAGCTTGTGATTTTTTTTTACCAAATACATCACTGTATTCATTGGTGTTTTTTTTTTAATTATCTGCCTGAAGTTCAGCTTTAAGTCAAGCGGAGTCAGGCAACTTAGGTCGTCCGTCAGCTTGAGCTTAAGCTAATATAAGGACGATGGAAAACAATGCTCAGCCATAATATTTATACGTGAATCTCCATGACAAAGACAAGCACATGTGGCATTGTCCAAGCTATTAATAAAGCCTAGATCCCTGTGAAGTCAAGTAAACTATAATAAGAGTGACATGCAGACGTGCTCTGTTACTGGAGATAATACAAAGGTACAGCTGCGGCTTAGGACAGCTTCGAAGGAGAGGCAAGGTTGGCCGCGCAGTCTTGTGCTCTAAAAAGGCAGTCATGTTTATCCTCCCCGGGTCTCCCGAGATACACTTTATATAGAAGGTAATCTCTAATGCACAATGAAAACATTTGGTAATGCGAGCCTCTGCTACATCTGTGTGCTGGGATGGCACTGCTGGCACAGATAATAATCTCAATTGAACTTTAGTGGAAGCTGTGCTAAGATGTCATTTGTTGCCATGCTTTCTCATTAGGCTGTTCCCATAAACTTTGCTCAGTTATTCGGTTTCATTACATCAAGAACGGCAAGGCCATTTTCTGGGAGTCGTTACAGGGGTCATTTACTGCACTCTGATACACATGGTTAAAAATGATTATAAAGATAAGAATTTAGTACACAAAGTCCTTTATTTAAAATGGATTCAATGAATTTACCCACAGATATGCAATCCCTCCTTAAAGTGTATGCAAATCCTAACAACAAACTTCTCTTCTAGTTCATACCTCAAAACATACAGCACCACTCCAGACCTGCGCCACATGCAATCTCCGTGGGCGTCTAGGGTGCTGGCACAAAAATGCCTGTCTCTGCTTGCTGTTAAAAGATATAGAAGAATAGGAGTCGCACACCAGAGATCTCTTCCTTCTAAATATTCTTTAGTGAACCATCCATATTATAGCTGCTTTATGATGTCACAGCCCAAGGATCACCTTGCCTTGACGCGTTTCATCAAAAAGGTAGCGTCTGATCAATCCGTTTTGGTGAAATGTGTTGGGACAAGGTGATCCTTGGGCAGGGACATCATAAAGCAGCTATATTATAGATGGTTCAGCAAAAGAACATTTAGAAGGCAGGAATCACCGGTGTGCAGCTCCTATTCATCTATATCAGTGGTCTTCAAACCGCAGGCCTGGGGCCGAATGCGGCCGTTTGCTTGCTTTTATCCACCCTTGAGGCAATATTCCTGCCATTGACAATGGTGTCAGTGGGGCATGATTCTTGCCATTGACACAAAAAATGGGGCATATATCCATTGACAACAAAAACAGGGCACTATTCCTCCTACTGACACCAACTATTTCTCCCCCTAATACCAAAGATTG
Organism: Rana temporaria; assembly: GCF_905171775.1. Classification (NCBI taxonomy): domain Eukaryota; kingdom Metazoa; phylum Chordata; class Amphibia; order Anura; family Ranidae; genus Rana; species Rana temporaria. The sequence continues at coordinate 434,939,398 of NC_053492.1, forward strand.
GGCATTGTTTACTCCCACTGGGCACAGCCGGGCCCCCCTGAAGTCTGAAGGACAGTAAACTGGCCCGTTTATTGGAGACTCCTGATCTATATAAATGAACGTTTCTTATTTTTTCCCTTTTGGTCTGGTAAAATACACCACCAAATGCATTTTGTAATATCAGTTCAATAAGTGTAAAAAATACTGGTTGATCCTGCCAGAAATCCAGTGCTATCCTGGAATGTTTAATCTCAAGCTGTATTACCAAACCGGCACAGGTCTCCCATATGAACTACATAACATCTGCTATGGCACTGAGGAGAGGGGGGAGAACTTGGTATTCCTAACATACTTTTTTTCCTAGAATGACAACACTGATCCTCTATAGATACAGTACAGTGAGAGTCAACCTTTACTACTGGCAGGATTACCAACTAAAAATAAAGGGGGGAAAAAAAAGCCTGAAAAAGAAAACTAATGCACTTACATCTAAGGACTTTCAGGCTGTAATATATTACAGTTTTTCATTTTGGGTTTAGATACACTCCTCAAGAGCTGAAAGATAAGGATGCATGTTTGTGTTGGAGAAAGGTGTTCTGCTAGATCTCCTCCATGAGCAAAAAGGATAATTGTTCTTTCATTGCTTTTTTATGCTAGTTACAGGTCTGTGATCTTCTACAGAGCTTTCCATAAATGATAGGGAAAGTGACTTTTATGACTGCCATGTAAAACTTGTATTCCCCTGAAGTTCTTTCTCTTTCTGGGGAAGTTCATTTGCATACAATTACCAGGGAGCATGACTTCAAAATCTCCATATTTATTCTTTCTAATCCAGGTAGGGCTTTAAAACCTGTAACTCTACCTTGAGGCAAAAGCTCAGGTGAGGCAACACAGACCAGCATCCAAACCAATAACAAGTGGGTACTAGCTGATTTTTAAAGAAGAGCCTCTATATAAAAAACATAGGGCCAGATTCACAAAAGAGATACGACGGCGTATCTCCTGATACGCCGTCGTATCTCTGTGATCCGCCTGTCGGATCTTAGGATGCAATTCTAGGCCGGCCGCTAGGTGGCGAGGCCATTGCGGTCGGCGTAGAATATGCAAATGACTAGTTACGGCGATTCACGAACGTCCGCGATGCCCATCGATCTAAATTTACCTTGTTTCTGTAGCGATACGCGTCGTAAAGTTAGGGCTGCCTCCTAGGTGCTCTAAGCAATGTTAAGTATGGCCGTCGTTCACGCGTCGAAATTTTAAATTTCACGTCGTTTGCGTAAGTCGTCCGTGAATGGCGCTGGACGCCATTTACATTAACGTCAAACCAATGACGTCCGTGCGACGTCATTAAGCGCAATGCACATCGGGTAATTTTCCCGACGGAGCATGCGCAGCACGTTCGGCGCGGGAACGCGCCTAATTTAAATGGTGCCCGCCCCATTTGAATTAGGCGGGCTTGTGCCGAGCGGATTTACGTTACACCGCCGCAAGTTTGCAGGTAAGAGCTTTGTGAATCAGGCACTTACGCTGTAAACTTGCGGCGGTGTAACGTAAATCAGATACGTTACGCTGCCGCGGAGCCACGTAAATGTACCTGAATCTGGCCCATGGTATTGTGAGAAACTGTTGACCACACTTTAAGGATAGGTGTACTTTTGTATCTATTTTATTCCCCCCAAATTTCCATCCTTGCTGTTACTACCCCGTAACTATACAATTCTGCTTTGTTTAGCTGAGCGGGTCCCTCCTCTACTGGACACAGCCAACTCCTACTAAGGAGGCTCCAGTCCTTTTCACTGAGCTTGTAGGCTTAGGTACTTTGTAGCACCTGTTGGAAAAGCATCTCTTTGCAAGATAATATTGGCTGTTCCTGTTGGGATAGGAAGGGATGTGAAGGTGGGATGGGGGGAATGTGATGATAAATATAAACTTAACTTTTTACTACCTAAATTTACCACAGTACCGGATACACTTGAAGACTTTGTACTTGTGCCTACCTTCTTCAATACATAACATATTCTCCCTGTAGCACACTTAGCCATCTGAAAAAAAAACAAAAAAAAGTCTGTTGACCTGAGTTGTCAATGATGGCTTTTTTTTCTAAAAGAGACTCTGCATTTTGCCAATTTTGACCAATCACCCCTACTTTTTCATTTGGGCCAGGAATGCCAACCCTGTGTACGTTCTGTACTAGATTTGGTTGGAGCTTTCATGACATAGTTTTTCTTCCCAGGTGACAGTATTCAGGCCTGGTGATTGGCCACTCAGACTTGAGCACTGCATCCTGGGAGGAGGTCACATGCTACCCCATGCCCAGAATCACCAGGTATTTTTACAGGGCTCTGAAAGAGTAATATAGCACTGCATGGCCAATACGAAGGTAAGGTCTTTTAAGAGTCTTTTTAAACCAACAAAATGGCTGCCACCATTGACATCAACAGGTGCCTCACCAGTGATACCTTTTTATTCTGAATATTAAAGCTTTAGGTATACAGCTGTGGTCAAAAGCACCCTTTAGACACATTGCCAAGTATTAGCAGAAGCTTCAAAATATTCTTTTGCACAGGAGTGGCATGTATTTATCTAGAATTTCCCTTGAAAGAACAGATGAGACTCTAGCTTGCCAAGCCAAAGCCAATAAAGCTGAGGCTTTAAATCAAGCAAGCTGATATGTAAGGCCCCCCCCTCCTGCCTTTTGTCATCACAAGCATTCACTTTTCCTAAGCTCCAGGAAGACATGTACATTAATCAAAAATCAACAAAGACCACTTATCCGAGGCTGCAGTGAGGACATCCAGGCCTCCATCAAGATGACAGCTAAAGTGTGCACTGGGGCTGTAATTACTGCACAGAAAGTTCGTCCTATGTTAACAGAGATAATGAAGTGAATGAGGATTCGTGGCAGGGAATCTGAGGAAACAGAGGCAGGGAGACTGGTGTTTGTCCCAAAAGGCCATCTTGCATCATAATTGCCATGCAGTTGCAAGGGTCCTTGCAGATAATTGACCGAAAAATGATTAAGTCATCATCAAATCTCTTCTGCTTGCAAGAGTTCAAACATGTACTTAACCTATCCAAGAATTATATTTTCTCTCTGTGTGTCTGTTCTGTCTCTGTTCAGCCTTGCGGGGATCCTGATTAAAAAGACAACTAAAGGACCCCGCTTATCTGATCTTCTGGTTTTTGCCGATCTCAATAGAACTTAAAGCCATTCCGATTTGCTGAACTTGGACTTCTTTTCCCCCCCCCATTTTATCTGAGCAGTAGAATACACTGTCCAAAATTTCCAGACACTGAGATAAGGACGACAGGGCCCCCGTGACGGCTTACTGTTCCTTTTTTAATTCTTTCAAGAGAAGAAACAAAACATTACAAAATGATAGCAGCCTGTGCACTGGGGAATGAAAATTGCTTTGACATGGAGATTAGGCTTCTGTATTGTTACAAGACATTGTCTCACATGGACTGGAGTACTGTAGAGAACCGAAAAAAAGAAAAAGAAAAAAAAGAAAGGGTATTTTTTTTCTCTTTTCTAGAATGCCCATGAATGACCTAATGAGGGCGAGAAAAAGTGATTGCGCATGCAATCGTTTAGCAAAAGAGTGTGAAAAGAGATTTTAAGCTTTTTTACTTTAAATCTTTATTGAAGCGAGAGATACTAGTGTACAGAAACAACAAAAGCAGGCAACATGGAGTAAGAAGCATCAGCAGAAAGGCAAGCGCACACTTCCTGATGGAAAAGTTATGAGGCTTAACTACTTGTCTACTGGGCCGTCTTTCTTTCTTTTGGTGGTAATCTCCACTGGGTTTTACATTTTTGCTTAGCATAAAAAAAAGATCAAAAATATGGAAAAACATTTTTTTTCTTAGTTAGCGTTATAAAAATGTAAATAAGTAATTTTTCCCCTTCACTGGTGTGCACTGATGAGGCTGCACTGATGCGTACTAATTAGGCTGCACTGATGTGCACTAATTAGGCTGCACTGATGAGATGGCACTGATGGGCACTGATGAGGCTGTCCTGATAGGCAGCACTGATGGGTTTTACCAATGGGCACTGACAAGCAGCACTGTTGGGAACTGATTGGCAGCACTGTTGGGGCTGCCCTGATAATTAGGATTAACAAAGATTGTCTCTGGACAGCCGCACTCTGAACAAATTGTAGCCTTTTATTGAAAGAAGGACAGCACTACAAGTCACAGCAAAATAAAACCAGACTGCTGACGCGTTTTTCACTGAAACTAGTGCTTAGTCAGACTAAGCACTAGTTTCAGTGCGAAACCCGTTAGCAGTCAGGTTTTATTTTGCTGTGACTTGTAGTGCTGTCCTTTTAATAAAAGCTACAATTTGTTCAGAGTGTGGCTGTCCAGAGACAATCTTTGTTCCTGCTTTGCTAAGTGCATTGCCTGCACCTGAGTTGTCTGCAACGGAGGATATTTATCTGGGTTCCCACCTGGAGCGGCTACTCCCTTTCCCCCTGATAATCAGGACACATGATCTGTGCCCTGATTATCAATGTAGATGTCCCCTTTGTTCATTGCTACCTACCGGCTCTCCCACCAACCGACAAATACTGTTTACATTGTGATCCGCTGTGGTTGGACACAGCTGATCACATGGTACAGAGCCGCTGTGATTGCCACTTTACCCTGATCTTTGATCGCTGTGTCCAAAGCACACAGCGATCACAGATGCCTGCTAATGCGTGCCGCAGGGGGTGAGCTAGAAGCGTCATCACGGGAGGACATCAATAGACACCCTCCCGGAAAAGTGCGACTGTGCTGTAGTCATCATCAGGCTATAGCGCAGTCATGAAGAGGTTAAAGATGAACTTCAGGCAGATATGAAAGACACAAATGAATGCAGCACTGTAACCATTAATATATTATTCTGGGCAAATTCGCAATGTATGTGGTGACAGGCATTTTACTGCATAGTAAAGCATCTGTCACTGCAGGGATACACAGGAAACAATTGTTTCATATGTGCCCCATTCACACTGCAATGCAGTCCAGCACTGAGTGCAGCGTGCTGCATTTTATCGCAGTGCACCCAGGGCCGGATTTGCTCTCCCTGCCACCCCAAGGCCAGGTTCCGCAATGCACCCCCTCCCTGCCAACCGACCCCCCCCCCCCCCAAATCAACAGAGAATGGGCGGCAAGGTTAGTTCAATTGTTTTTTTTACTTTTTTATCACTTTTTTTTGTAGCTTGTCGCTTACTTTTTTTAAATTTTTTGTATAATTTTCTTATTATTTTCCTTATTATTTTTCTTATTCTTTACATTTTTATTTTATTAATTTAATTATTATTTCTTATTATTAATTTATTTTTTATCAATTTTTTTCACTTAACTTTTTTGCTATAACACAGGAGAAAACAATTCCCTGTGTGATAGCAATTGGAGGTGACATGTTCTCTTTATTGACCCTGTCACCTCCAAAAAACAGGAGTCCTAGCACTGTGCTAGAACTCCTGTCACAGCTGAGATGGGAAGAGCACAGCTCTCCCCTCTCACTGTGTACATCGGCAGCAGGGACAGGAGACAGACTCGGTGGCCGGGGGGAGGACGGAGTCCCGAAGACAGAGACAGCAAAGAGAGATATGTGGGGTGGGGGGAGAGGGGAGGACGGACGGGAGCACATATTTTACAAGCGATTTCGGTGACATCACTGCAATCACTTGTTAACGAGCGAGCGGATTCCCCCATAACTTACCGCCCTTAACTGTATGTTCCGGGCGTCGGGGGACTCCATGCCACTGCCGCCCCTTGGCGCCCTGCCGCCCCAAGGCCTGGCCTCAGTGGCCTTGTGGGAAATCCAGGCCTGAGTGCACCGGGCAGAATCACACAGCAATGTCGGGTGCGACATTGAGCTAATCATTGTGCTACTTCTCTTTTCACTGTCCAGTTACAAGCTGGAAGCGGGTCCAGGACAACCTTGCCTAGAGGAGGTATGTTGATGCTGGCCCTCAGACTAAGGACATCTAATGGCATAAAAAAATACCACATAAGAAATCTTTGAATTGAAGGTGATTATTGCAGCAAATGCTGGTTTTGTTATTGTATCTTTTAATGGGCTATTGATTATTTCTTACCATTTTTGCCAGGAGTTGTGTTTAAAAACAGCTTAAAACTAGGCACTGGGCAAAGAGCTAAATAAACAGTTGAAGGGAGCTGCCAACGCATTTGTGAGTTTGAGATTTACACATCCCTGGCAGGCAGTTGGTCACCACAATTTTCTCTACAGCAGTAAGCAATACCGCTGAATCACCTCTTTGCCCCCTTGTTATGTAATGGCACATCCACAGGCAGCAAAGCCTGTCTGAGTTCTACTATTGTACAGAGAATTACAGGAGCCTGATATTTATACAGACTCAAGTACACCTTGTAACTGTTTGGTATTTAGCTATAACCTGCCATGTACATCCAGTATTCAGGAAGTGTCAATAAATCTTTTACTATCCAACAGACCAGCCATTTTCAACCAGGGTTCTATGGAAGCCTAGGGTTCCTTTAGAGATTGCTAGGGTTTAATTGAGCCGTGGCTAACTGACTTCCCATATGATGGTGCCTGCATAAATCTGGGGGCCAGCCTTACTTGTCAGAGCCAACAGCATGATGCCAATGATCTCTAAAAGGGTGGAATTCTGACCACTACTGTAAGGGGACATTCTTCCCATGGACCCCCAATGTATGGGTCATTTTTTTCCACTTACATCACGTGTATTGGTTTTAGCAGGGGTTCCCCAAGACCTAAAAATTATTTTATGGGTTTCTCTAGGGCAGGGATCTTCAAACTACGGCCCTCCGCTGTTGCGGAACTACAAGTCCCATGAGGCATTGTAAAACTCTGACATTTACAGACATGATTAGGTATGATGGGAATTGTAGTTTCTAAACAGCTGGACAGCCATAGTTTGAAGACCCCTGCTCTAAAGTAAAAAGTTTGAAAAAAAGCTGCATTAGATAGCACTGTGTATTGAGAGTTAGGGGTAGATTTACTAAAGGCAAATAGACTGTGCACTCTGCAAATGCAGTTGCTGCCAAGCTTAGTAAATGAGCAGAATCTCTGCTGACTTCCATGATCCAATCATGTGTAAGCAAAATGCTGTTTTTTTTTAAATTTTGCTTGCATGTGATTGGGTATTCTTTGCAAAGTGGAGGCTTACCTCATTTTCTAAGCTCTGGAGCAAGTGCAATTTGCATTTAGTAATTCAATCCCTTATATTCTACTTTATAAGCAGAGATGAACAGATAAAACCGTTGAACATGTTCCCTGATTGGTTGTTGTTGGTCATAATGAATGAAAGGATAGCTAATAGTAAATTTAAGCTAGATTTAACGTCTAACTGCAATTTTGGTTCAGGTACATGTATGAAAAACAAACACAGGTGAAGGGAAAGCATCTCATAGATAAAAGATGTAATTCTTTGCTGGGTGCTCTGCCCCGAACGGCCTCCATCCATTGCATATAGCACTCAAAAACAAATGTAGCCGGCAACTCCAATATTTATTAGAAGATCTTTATTACTATATACGGTAATAGTCATTTTAAAAAGGTCTAACGTGTTTTAGCATATAGCCTTGATCATAAAGGCTATATACAACCTGAGAGCAAGGCTATATGACGAAATGCGTTAGCCCTTTTTGAATGGACTATTATGTAGCAATAAAGATCTTCCAATGTATTCTGGAGTTTCTGGCTACATTTAAGGTACATGTATATTGTAGATTTCCCTGCCCATTCTGCTAATTATAGTCACCTGTCCCTGATCTTGTGATATATTGCCAATGAGACCGCTTGACAAAATATGGACCACGCATGTACTGTGAACTCTCCATTTAATCCTACGAAGAGTTCATACTTCTCCAAGACAGAATTTCAGCAATTCCTTTGATTCTTGCCCTTTTTGCCTTCAGCACATTCCTATTGGCCAGTAAGGCAATCCATACATGTGGTGGCTCAATAGGACTGTGGCGGGGTGGGAGGAAATGAGCAACCTCTGACACTACCGAGAAATGTCAGAGCTTTGCCTATCCCAAATGGCCTATTAGGTGGGTTTGCAGGGAGCAACTAAGCTATCTACAGTTAGGGATGCACTTTACACCGACTAGCCTAGTTTTTTGTAATTTAAAGCACACTTGCAATATATCCTGGTAAAAATTTGCAAATTATTAGGACATTTTACTTGTCACGAATGTTGTTAAAGATGTTTGCATGCAAATTATCGTCTGGGCAAACTTCACATTGGCCAGCCTGGGTTATAAAATATGCACATGTAAAATATAACTGCATTGAAAAGCATGACATGAATAATTTTGTGTACTTGAATGACACAACAATAGGGAATTCTGCCTGCAGTTGTATTCCACTGTACTTTCTGCAGAAGTGCGCATAAGAGGAGTTTTATTGTTTAATTTTCCTAATTGTGCACCATCCTCTCTTTTGTCTTGCAGAGACAGAATAGGAAAAGAAGGAACGATTGTCCTGGAAAGATAAGCTAAGACATCTGTAGTGTGTTCATATAGCAGTGCTAAAATGAATAGCAATTAAAAAGAGCCCGGGTTTCCTGTCGGTAAGAGTCACAGCGAATCGTCAATTTTTCCCACGAAACAGCTGACCCCCAATTTAAGGAAATTCCTTATTATGTCAAGCAGATCCCCAGATTACATTTGGTGGTGTATTGTATATGTTCATGTTCAATGGGATGCTTTTTTTTACCAGGTCCTTTCAATTTGTTCGGTGACCTTGGCTCATTAATAGATTCAGTGACTACATAAATGTGTATGCAAACTCTGACTTATTATCATTTGCTCCCTTTTTGATCTGTTAAATATACCATCATCAACCGGTGGTCCGTGGATCACTGATGGTCCACGAGAAAATGTCGGTGGTCCCCATGGGGTTCTGCCACAAATCAACATTGTGGCTCATGTATACTGCCCAAAGTTGTTTTTAGTGTTGTTCTCAATGTGTGCTGACAGGCAATACTGCAATACTGTCACATTAATACACAATGCCTCCTCTGTAGTCTTGTGAACTCAGAGGGAGTTGCCGGGAGTAGTGCAGAGAGAAGGAAGTGAAGAAGGAGGGGACTTCCAATGGTAGTGCTGATCACAGACTGTGGGAGGGAGCACAGAGTTGGAGCAAATGGCTGGATAAGGAGGTGAGATCCAATGATGAGTCTCTGTAAGGCAGCAGTGTGATGCAGAGTGCAAGGGGGGAATGGGGAGGGGGGCAGAGAGCCGGAAAATTGTGTGTATAATGCAGCAGTGTGATCCGTGGGCAGGAGGGCATTGAGCCAGGGATCACACTATTGCGATGCAGGAACCAACGCGATTCCAGTGCCGGTTTTCGCAACGCATCTCCCCCGAAGGCAGTTCACACTGCCCCCTGCGAACCGATGCGGGTGTCAATACAAAGTTAATGATTCACAGATCTCAGTGCGAACTGCGAACTCGGACAGGAATTGGATCGCATGGATGTGAACACCTGTGCGATCCGATTCCAGTGCGGGGAATAAAAGGTTCCTGCACCTTTTTTGTGCGAATCCAATGCGAGTTCAGCAATACAACTGCATGGCCTAATTCGCATTGCACAGATTCGCATGTAATTGGCACCAGCAATGCGGTGTGGGACAGGGCAAACACAGGGAGTGGTGGAGAGGCAGGCCAACAGCACATTTGTTTTAGGGTGAAGATCCGCTTTAACGGGGTTGTAAATGTAAAAACAAAAAATGTTCCTAAATAGCTTCCTTTACCTTAGTGCAGTCCTCCTTCACTTACCTCATCCTTCGATTTTGCTTTTAAATGTCCTTATTTCTTCTGAGAAATCCTCACTTCCTGTTCTTCTGTCTGTAACTCCACACAGTAATGCAAGGCTTTCTCCCTGGTGTGGAGTGTCGTGCTCGCCCCCTCCCCTGGAATACAGAAGAGTCAGGATGCTCTCTACATTGCAGATAGAGAAAGGAGCTGTGTGTTAGTGGGCGTCCTGACTCTCCTGTATTCCAGGGGAGGGGGTCAGCACGACACTCCACACCAGGGAGAAAGCCTCACATTACTGTGTGGAGTTACAGACAGAAGAACAGGAAGTGAGGATTTCTCAGAAGAAATAAGGACATTTAAAAGCAAAATCGGAGGATAAGGTAAGTGAAGGAGGACTGCACTAAGGTAAAGGAAGCTATTTAGAGAAAAAAAAAGTAGTTTTATTTGTGCTTCAAAGGGCTTTCAATGACCCTTGTTTTAAGTATGGGTTAGAAGATCCTTAGGCTGCATTCCCACCTGAGCGTTTTGTCGCCTGAAGCATGAAGCTCCAAAACGCTAAAGGGGAAAAAATACATTATTCTCAATGGAGATGGTTCACATCTCCACTCCAAAACATCTGACGCCGAATGCCTGAAGCTCAAACAAGTTCTTGACCCTTTTTTGTCGCTCGAATTGAGAGTATTTGGGCGTTTTTCTGTTTTTAACATTGGTGACCCTAGACCTGTCCAAAATTGCGGTAAAAAAAGCTGCTTCCAAATCGTGGTAAATCACAGAAAAAATGCCGCAAATATCGCGGCAAAACGCGGTAAAAAACGCAGCAAAATCGCGGCAAAACGCTACGCTCAGGTGTGAATGCAGCCTAAGTCATCAGAGGTATAACAAACCAGTTTTCCAACTGAAACTAGGCTTGCCGAGATCTTTTGTTGATTTATTGTTGGCAATTAAATAAAAGCTAAAACAAGAAAAAAGTGGAAACATATTCACCTCAATAACGCTAAATATAACAAAATGATCAACAATATATCTCTCTGGAATTTTTGAAAGCTCCGAATCTGCTGCACCCATGGAGAAAAAGTTGCATTGTGCATCTCGGCGAGAAACAAAAAACTTCCTATTTATTCATATCACAACTGGTGAGAACATTGACAAAAGACCAGATGATTGCAGTTCACAATCACAATGTATCTGCATGTGTAATGTGCAAATTGTTGATGCAAATTCTCCTTCAATTAGCAAATTACGCTAATTCTCTGTTTAGTAAATCTAGCACATGTAGGGAGACTATAGTTTCATTCACACGGGCTCCAGCCTGATTGCCCAACAAACAACAATGGCTCTTGTCTTCTTCATGTTCATTTATGCGAAGAGCATCATGTTGGTGATCAATGAGCTACAGTTTTTCAACTGAAGAACTTATGAACAGTCCGAGGACCAGAAGGCCAGGACTGAGATTTATTATTCCCATCCTGATATTGTTAATTCAGATGAACAAAAGGACGCGTCAAAACCTCTCTGGAAAAGTAGACTAACAGTACTGCTCCCTTCCTCCACCCCAAATGGTAACCTAACATATACACAGTAGGTACTACATTTCACTTTTTTATGGCAGAGAATGTCATGCATAAATGCAAGGAACACTAAATATCTGGTGATCCTGAGAGGCTTCCAGTTTGTTCATGACCAGGATAAACACAAAAGAAGATGTGTTAGATTGGTCAGCTTGCTTCTTCTCTAAGACCAACAGAACATGCCACTATACCAATGCCCACCGCCTGTAGTCATGTAATTAGCCTATGATATTACAGGATATATCCCATCCCCTCAATCTCCAACCACCACCCTTAAATCCTTGGGAGGAAGAAGGTCTATAGTGTTGATATGACTGCAAGAAGAATGAGGTAATAAATCATTTTGTAAATAATTGATAAACCATTTTGTAGATGGTTGATAAAGCATTTCCAATGAAACTTGCTATGTTATATTTTTCAAAATTTATAAAAAAAAATTCCATCTACTTCTACTTTTTTTATCTACTTCTACTACAAAATGTTTACATTTAGAAACACATTCAATGATCATAAGTGGATGAACACTTATGATTTTATGAATGTATCTGGTTCCCAGAAATTTGTGAAATCTGAAAATGGCTAATGTACACACAATCGGAAATTCCCACAAGAAAAGTCCGATGTGAGCTTTTGGACGGAAATTCCGACCGTGTGTATGCTCCATCGGACTTTTGCTGTCGAAATTTCCGCCAACAAAAGATGGAGTTCTGTGTGTCTTTTGATCTATTTCAGGTCTGAATTCAGCACAAAATTCGGGCTAAAATCAGACTTGAAATGGTGAATGGAGACGCACCGGACTCCTGCTGTGAGCCGCTGCGTTCTTCAGTGTAACCCCGGCCTATATCTTGTAATTACATTAAGGCTCAATGATATTTAGTTGCTCACTTTGGCCAGTTACAGGTTGTACCTGTTTGGAATATTCTGGATAACGAAAGATAATTTTGATTGGTTAGGAATGTCACATGTCCAGAAAGTGTGGCTCTTGTAAATGCCCAATGTGCATGGGGCCTTAAGTGGACCTTGCACCTCCTCCTCTTCTAAAAAAGCTACGATAAACTGCAAAAAACATCTTGTGGGGTGAGAAAAGGGTTAAAACGACTTTTACATTGCTCCTGTCTTTCGCTCACAGTGCCTAGGGGAGGGTACCATCATGGTCCTTGGGATGACACATCCTGTGGTGTTCTCAGTAGCCCAATCCTTGTGATTAGGTGATCCTGCACTGTGTTGCAGCATCTTTTTGTGAGATTTTGGTGAGATTTGGATTACCCTGAATATGAGCAGGAAAAAGACATCACCCACTACACCACAGAAGCCAGAGGGAAAGTGAGTAAATTGTCTTCTTTAAAGTTGAATGATTCATTTTAGCAAGGGGAAAGGGGCCACACTAAAAACACTGACTGTACTTGGAGTGCAAGGTCTACTTTAAACACCTACTGAATATCAAGATCTCATGGCCAAATCCAAATCTGAACATCAGTGTTATCTTTGGTGGTATGGATTTTCAAAAGGCTTTTGGGAGAAAGGGACCAAAGACTGCTTCACAGAACTAGTAAATAATAAGTGCCCTACTTCCCTCCCATCAGGAAATTTGGATCATGGGGACCTGCCACAGTGTATGCAGGTGGGCAGATATATGCCCTGTGTTTTTGTTTGGGGGTCACCCTAACCCATCTATGGCCAACCTCAGCAAAATGATCGTACTATATTCATATCGAGCACTCAACTGACTGATCCCTTGGCCTTTTGAAATACTTTGGAAGGTAATAGCTATCACACTTGGAATAGCTTTGTTTTTCTATATGGAAAATCAATATATATTCACAACATAGCAGTCAGATTTGCAGTAAAGTGTGCTGCCCACAGAAAGGAAATCCCTGTTGCATGAAGGCCTGATTCAATTATGTGAATGATTAACCGTTTTGTTACTGGGAAACCTGATGCTTCCCTACAGCTGTCCCAAGTCAAACAGTGTCATTGAAGACAAACCCTTAAAATTAAACCACTTGTGATATGGGGTATAGAGATAACCTGTTTCCTCTGCAGCTTTGTTCGGCTCAGCTCGCAGCCTGTACGCTGTTAGAAGGCGAAGTTTGAGAGAATAGGCAAGATGCTGAGCGATACAGGATAAAAGGATTCTTTATGCTTGACCCCACGGTGCCTCTCAATCAGGATCTAATGAGGTCAAAGCTAGCAATTCCCACTGGGGCACTACAGAGGGATTCCCAGGAGGCCACACTTTACAAGAGATTCAAAATTAATTTACAAATCCAAGTGAGAAGAAAAGCTATTGCAAAAACTCTGTTAAAATCAATAATTACCTATGTAATATTTAATAAGCAGGTTTAGTTGAACATGGCAGGGCAGTTAGGGCAGATATCTTATAAGGTCGGTGTGCAGGCTTAATATTCCACCGGGAACTAGAGTAGTGGTCCATCAAGTCTGGCCCATTTATTTTCGTTATATTTGATTTTTTTTTTATTTTTTTTTATGGGGGGGTTTGTTTGTTTTCTTGTCTGGATATATAACTGTGATTGTCCCAAACTTGTTTAAATTCACCTTTTGTTACTGTTTCCATCCAAGAGGTCCAGAAAACCATGTTTTGTTTTTAGTTTAATTACAGTGTAGTTAGCGCTAATATCTCAAGATTGGTTCCAGAAATAATTTCCCACCAGGGTCACTACAATTACTACACTGTACCCCAGGTTGGTGGGGATTTTAGTTCCAGAGGTGCAAGCCGACCTACATGATGTCCTTACACTTTTTTTTTGGAGGCAAGGATCAGAATGTCCATTCTATAGAACCTCCATCTCACCTTTCCACCTGGAGCATAGTAAACACATAGAGGTTGATTTACTAAAACTGGAGAGCGCAAAATCTGGTGCAGCTGTGTATGGTAGCCAATCAGCTTCTAACTTCAGCTTGAAGCTTCAATTAATCTTTTACAATAAAACCTGGAAGCTGATTGGTTTCTATGTACAGCTGCATCAGATTTTGCATTCTTCAGTTTTAGTAAATCAACCCCATAGTGAAACCTGCCTACTGACCAATATGTTATTTGTTTGATCTGATTTTGTTGTGGGAGGGGGGTTGGGGAGTTCTGGACAATCTACTAATCTACTTTTGACAACTTGAGGTTGGTTTTTTCAGATTCAAAACCCACCCCAACCTGTTAAGGACTGCAGATTTTAAAGGGAAAGACTAAAATTACTGATTCACCTGGCAGTGTCCTTTGTTGACTTGTAGTTTCACAAATGTGGTGGATAGATATTTGCACTTAAAACAATAGGCTATTAAGAATATAGGCACACAAAGGAGGAACACAGACACCTGTTCAATACAGGTACACAAACTGCTAATTCCAAATCCACAAAAACTACTAAATGTTAGCAAGAAATTGAGTTAAAAACTACAAGATACCAAAAAATCTGCTCTAAGGCTCTTTCCTGTGACCTAAGGGCCAGGAAATTTAGAGGAGTTGTTAAAGAGTATGAAAACCCAATATTTCATATTCCTTATATGTGCCTTCTGTACCATGTACTTGTATGAAAAACTATTCTATTCTCTTTGTATTGCTTCCTTTGTGTGAAATCCCTGGTGTTCATGCCAGTCCCTCTGCATTCCTAATAAAAACTGACCACACTGAGCATGAGAACATACGGTGGTCAGTTCTCTAGCTGTGCTAGGAACTCAGTGTGCTCTACTCCAATGATCAGACTTGTCCTGACACACACCGATTGCACAGCCTTTCACTGGGATGTTCAATGTACTGCTGTTTCTCCTTCCCCAGCTCTTATGCAGCTGAGAACAGAGGGAATGTGATCACTTATAAAAAAGGGAAAAAAGGGATTTAGATGGGTTTTTTAAATCTATAAATGTTTTTCCTTTAATTTCTATTTTATACTGAATGGGTTGTTTTACAAGGTGATTATTTACAACCAAGTTAAATAGCTACTGCAGATGGTCCATTGCTTTTTGTTAGACTGTCCCTGTTTAGTGGTTTTTTTTCAGAAATTGGGTTTGGTTATGTCATAATTGGCCAATATTTAACCCCCCCCCCAGCATGTATAAACATTCAGATTGGTCATCTGGTATTCAAGGCAGAGTGTCAGTGTCTCCTGAAAGCCCATCCCCAGTAAGTCATACCCAACCAGCTGCACTGCTTTACCACCACCTCACTGCAGAACTTCACCCGGGGTAGCATCTGGTTTCAAAGGGTATCAACGCTTACTGAGGTGGATGACAACACTGCCTTGTCACATTTAACAGTGTTTGAGTCTGATGGTTGGCTGCTCAGGCCCAAGCACTGTCACATAAAGAATTAGAGCAATTGAGGGGGTAAGCTGAAGGGTCTCCTTAAATGGGCAACATGACAGTGTTCAAAAATGTCACTGACTTGCAGTCATTGCCAATCCAGCTGCTCCAAAAATCCTCAGAAAAAAATATGCTACAAGCATACACATTTGCTCTGGACAAAAATGGAAAAGAGTGCCTATGGCGAGGGGAGTGCGTAGTCGACACCAGCTACCTTGAGTAAAACAATAGCAATCAGCCAGAGAGCTCATTCAGTCAGTAAACTCTGTTCTTGAGAAAGATTGGGTGAAGTTTGGTGTTTGTGCTCTGGTGTGGCCTAGAGACATACAAATAAAGAAGGGGATATTATAAATAGAACTAATATAGGTGTGCCACATCCCAAGGAAAGTATCAAAAAATACTTTATGTAATTTGTATACTTTACTGATTGTGTGGTAGTGCTCTCAAAGTCCCACTTTAGGGGTTTCCTCTTTTTTGATAGAGACATACAAACGTTCTTCCGGATTTGAGCCAGATTGGGTGAAAGGTCTCCAAAGTGTGTAGGTACCTCTGGGCAAGGTAAGAGAGATATGTTTAGAAGCAGAGCAGCCCTTATCTCTTGAACTGGTCATGTTGGATGGTCTGAGGTTAGATACAAATAGGGTTTAGAGGACTCAATGGATAGGACCCCAATTTTGGAATGTTCTGATTGATGACAAAATGTTTTGCTTGGTTGCTATGTGTTTATGTACGCTATTGCTCTTTGCATCGCCTCATTAATTATGCCTCTGTCTTATAAAATTCTGCCCTTGCTCTGTGCAAGACCTATTAAAGCATTACATGCAAAGTGATTACTTTCACCTCCCAGCAGCTGTTCTTTTTTCTGCTTCTCTTGACAGCAGTAAAAAAAGGCTTGGTTTTCTTTCTAAATCTCTTCTGAACCCTCCTGACCCTTGAGGTGATAACACCTGCAGAGCCTACAGCCAGCTTCGGATGAGGGAGAGAGCCATGTGGCCTAAAGACCTGCACAATTAATATAACACTAGGGTGAAATCAATTCTCTTATCTGGGCTCTGACACTGCCTCTCACAAAGGCTCCTGTTTCAGAAAGGAAGCGGCACCAGACGTAAAACCACTCTGGCACAAAGGCCTACTCCAAGCGCTATCACCAGCGATACTGTTTGTGCCAATCCAGGAGATGTTTGAGGCTAAATAAAGCCTTCTACTCTTCCAGGTGGCACCTCTTGAAAAAAGGGAACGGTGTCATTTGCCAGCTCAGAGATTCTCAACAATTGCTTGTTTTTTACAACATTTTATTATTAGATTTTGTGTTTGAGCTCTCTTATATTTACATCCAAAATCAGCAATAGGCATGGTGGGTAAGTGCTTAGAGACTGGGGGAGTACAGGCTCCTAATGTGCACAGCTCTTACATTAATTTCTGTAAAATGATAGCTTTGGAATTTAATGTCTGTGGCTTTCATTCTGGCATTATTATTTTGAAGTTCACTGGTAAAATCCTTGTGGCTGGTGATATCCTTATTATCTAAATGGTCCCAAATCTGAACCTGAAAAAATGGAAGCCAGTGCCTTCCTTGGTTCCAAGCATTTACTGTTGTTCTCATAAAGGGACTTTTTACAGAACCGTAACAGGAAACTCAAGTGCCACATAGAAGCTTTGTGAAGCAGCAGCTGAATTTGCCTATAATGTATTAAATGAACTTTAGATTGGAACTAGTTTGTGATTTCACTTTGCAGTTTATGGATGCCTTGTGGTTGCTCCTTAGAGGAGAACGTAAATAGTTTTTTTTATGCAGTTATAGTGGGCATAACCTACTTATAAATGAAGTGCTTTTCAGTGCATACATTCCTATATTCCATCAGTATTTCACCTGCTACATAACTAATATAGGTCTTGTACATGAATTAGTAGATTCTATCTCTGAGACTTTGGCTCTGACATCTTTTCACATCATAAGGGTTGGTTCTTGAGACAGACAAACCTGGCACTGTAGAGGTGAGTATGAAAGGAAAGGGTTAAGTTTACACAAGAGTGCTTGAGTGATTGGGTTAGAATTAGTGTGACAGGGGTGATTAGAATTAGGGATATGGGGAGGTTTAGAGTAGAAATTACAGGAATGGTCAATATATGGGTTACAGGTATAGTTAGTGTTTGGCATACAGGAAGGGTTAGTGTTAAGGTTACCAGGAGGGTTAGAGTTACAAGGAGCATTGGTATCAGGAATATAGAGCACATTAGAGCTAAGATTACAGGAAGGGTCAGTGTTGTTATTTGGGTTACAAGGAGGGTTTGTGTTAGGGTGACAGGAAGGGTCAAGGTAAAGTTACAGGGAAGGTTATTGTTAGACTTATGGAAGAGTCAGTGTTAAAGTTACAAGAAGGGTTAGTGTTTGGGTCGGAGGAGCGGTCAGTGTTAAGGTACAAGGAGGGTTAGTGTTAGGGTGACAGGGAGAGTCAGTGATAAAGTTATAGGGGGGTTATTGTTAAGCTTATGGGAGTGTCAATGGTAACGTTACAGGGAGGGTCAGTGTTAGGGTACAAGGATGGTTAGTGTTAGGGTGACAGGGAGGGTCAGAGTTAGAGTGACATGGAGGGTTAGTAGAACATTTACAGGGAGGTATATTTATAAGCTTATGGGAGGATCAGTGGTAAAGTTACAAATAGGGTTAGTGTTTGGGTTATAGGAAGGGTCAGTGTTAGGGTTACAAGGGAGGTTAGTGTTAGGGTGACAGGGAGGGTCAGCGCTAAAGTTATGGGAGGGTCAGTGATAAATTTACAGGGAGAGTTAGTGTTTGGGTAACAGGTCAGTGTTAGGTTTACAAGAAAGGGTCAGTGTTAGGGTACAAGGAGGATCAGTGGTAAATTTACAGGAAGGGTTATTGTTACACTTATGGGAGAGTCAGTGGTAACGTTACAGGGAGGGTCAGTGTTAGGGTTACAGGGATGGTCAGTGTTAGGGTTACAGGGAGGGTCAGTGTTAGGGATACAAAGGGGTTTAGTGTTAGGTTGACAGGGAGGGTCAGTGTTTGGGTAGCAGGAAGGGTCAGTGTTAGGATACAAGGAGATCTAGTGTTAGAGTGACAGGGAGGGTTAGTGGTAAATTTACAGGGAGGGTTATTGTTAAGCTTATAGGAGTGTCAGTGATAAAGTTCGTTTTTTTAAACAGGGAAGGTCAGTGTTAGGGTTACAGGGTGGGTAAGTGTTGAGGGGTTAGTGTGAGGTTTAAATGAAGGGTGTTGTCTGAAAATTCCAAGGTTGGCATCAACAGAGCCAGCAAATAATGAAGCTGGGTCAGTGAGCACATGAAGCTAGTCCATGAATATTATTGCACACTCTTTACCTTCCTACAAATGCCGTAACAGCTAAACAGCTACGCCGGCAGTTTATGTACTAGCTATAGATGAAATTCATATGCATAGAATTAACATAAACCTACACTCTAACACCAAGCGGCTTCTGGCTATTAAATAAAGTGGACAAACACAGCTGACTTGTTTCAAACACACAAGAGCCCATAATGATTAACGCCACGTGCCCGGTATAATTGAAGAAGAGTTTGTTGCTTTTTAAAGCTCTCGCCTAATATAAAATTAGTGATTACAGCTGACAAGAAAAGACAGGTGGCCGTCTCCCTATCAAATCTGCAAAGCTGTATACAAACTTAATAAAGCTTTTAAACAAGGCATCTGCTTTAAGTTAAACAAGCCTTTTATAGTTTTATCAAAGCATCAATGTTAGGGTTCTGGGGCTGGTCCTCATTTGAATACATACTGATAAGATGAGCAAATCGGTACAAGGCAGGAGCAGACTCTCATTAGTAGGAATACTAATCAGAATAGCATCCTCAAAAACAGAGATGGAAATTTGCAGTCTTATGAATGCTTCACTTCAGATGGTGGGGTTGATTTACTAAAACTGCAGAGTGCAAAATCTGGTGCAGCTGTGCATGGTAGCCAATCAGCTTCTAATTTCAGCTGGTTCAATTGAGCTTTGACAAAAAAAAATGGAAGCTGATTGGTTTCTGTGCACAGCTGCATTAGATTTTGCACTTTGCAGGTTTAGTAAATCAACCCCGGTGTGTTGCAATAATTCTTAAAGCTAGCAGTAGCTAGTAATATTCAACTGGATTTTTTTTGTAATGTTAAAAAACATTTTACAGCTTCTCCAAGCCACTTCTTCAGTTCCACGTGGACCTTTATATCAATACATGTGGCATTAACACCTTAAAGTGGAAGAAAATCCTAACTCTAACAATTCTTAAAAATGTTCCCTTCCCTTTCCTCGTACCTATCTTGCATAGCCTGTAGAAAAATATCTGTGTACCAATTTTTATCCAATCTAGTCTGGTCACGTGAATGAGCAGCTCCAGCTCCCCGTGCCAATGAGTGGTTGCTGCAGGGGAGAGGAGAAGGTGGCCACAACAGCTTCCCTATGGGTGCCTTTGGGTGACATCCCCACTCCAGGAATTCACTGTTGTTGAGCGCTCCCTTACACAAAGCTTCAGAATGAGGTGACCGTAATGGATTGAAAATAGGTAAGTACACAGATCTTTTTAATACAGGTTAGGCAGGAGGAAGGGGAGGGAACATTTTTAAGAATATTTATAGCCAAGGTTTTCTTCCACTTTAATCCAACTGATGAAAGGGGCTTGGACAAGTTGCAAAATATCTTCAACTTTACAGAACGAATCCAGCTGAACGCAACTACCTATACTAGCCATGACCTGGTTTATTACGAACCTTCAGAGACAAATTATTAATCAAGGTAAAAGCCATTCATAGCATTCCAGTTATATTACATACGTTCCTAAAGTGTATGTCCAGCCAAAACCTTTCTACTTAGTTACTGGTAGAGTGGAGTGCAAGTTTTTATATCACCCCTATAAAGATCTCTCCTTAAATCCTGTCCTTCTGATAACGGTTTACTAGACAAGAAGTGAGAGAAACTCTCCAACAGTAACACAGACAGAAATAAAATGCTTTTTTTAGTGGAGTAGTGAAAGGCTAAAACCCCATCAGATTTATATTTATGTCATCGTTACAGATTTTCCCTCACTTACTGTCTGGTGAAACCATTGTCAGGATGTTAGGATAAGTCTTTCCAATTGAGGCCTGAACAACAGTAAAAACCTTAGCAAGGGTTCTTCCTTCCTTGCTCTATCAAAAACTAGAAAAACATTTTTTAGCTTGACATTTTCCCTACCTATTGCAGCCAATTGGTATGCTAAAGTCTTGTTACAAGGGAGCAATGTTACCAATAACTTTGGTCATAGAGTGGTGATCTCAGTGCTGTGATGGAGGAGGGAGTATCTAGGGAGCAAATAAACTGTGAGCTTAAGGGGTTGGGGGGAAAGTTGACAGTGCCTCTTTAAGAAAAGTTTTAGTTGGGGCTATTGATTTGTTCATGACCATGGGTAGTAACAGGTGCATTCCCCTTTGCCAGTCAATCTCGGCAAAGCTTGAAATGTTAGCCTTTTTCAGCCAATAGTTTTTTACCCCTTGTGAACAGATGATACTTAGTGGTGCTTACTTGCATTTCTCCTCCTTTGCCCATAGGGTTAATATCTAAAATAGGGTCTATTTTCTAAAAAAAGAGGCTGTAAATACTATGAGGATGAGCCATGGGCAAGGAAAATACAGCTCCTAAACTTGAGTTTAGTAGCTTTTGGTATTTTTTTGCCAAAGCTCCTAAACTCAACTCCATAAACACCTATGCGTCAATGTACACATAGGTTTTTATCAGAGTTTAGGAGCTGCTGCGGTTTTAGGAGGTTTAACCTCCCTCAACCTTTCTCTCCTGAATGCAGAACAATCGCCTTCAGAATAGGAACGTTTTTTACAGCGCACCCAGCGGTCAAAGTAGGCTGTGTCCACATGAAGCCCTAGGCCCCTTTCACACAAGCGTTCTGATCAAGTCTGCCTGTCTGTTTTTTTGGGCAAACCTGATCGCAAGGACTATTCATCTCTATGGACCTCAGGGTCCGATAAAAAAACAGAAAGGACACTTCCCCCCCCCCCCTGTTTAGGTAGCTGGGGGTAAACGAACATGGTCCATTTACTCCCATTTGCCCATAGGGCAGAGCCCGCTCTGCTATGATCAGCAGGGGATCTGTGAGCTGATCAGAACGGAATCCACCCTGTGTGAAAGGGGCCTTTGTCAAATAAAAATTTGAAGTGCTATGAACTTTTCTACCCTAATCTTTTACAAATCTGAGATGGAAACTTAGTACTCCTTATTTGTTTTTGAAAGAAATCTTAGCATCCACTTCAGTCTGCAACCTTTCCATTCAAAAGGCACTGTGCTTCTAGGAGAGTCAGGCCTATCTTCTTGTCCTACGTCCCACAGTGTGACACCAGGAATCAGACCTATACGCATATCATCAGGCTAATATCAATCCACCCGGTGGTAATAAATTAGTGGTAGCTGCAGGGGGAACAGTAAAGTCACAACTGGGCAGATATAAATCTACTGCAACATTGGCGGAACCCTGGATGAGGAGCCCTTTTCAACTCCTTCAGTAAATCAAGCTCAATAAAGAGCTTCAGGCAAGTGACACTTCCGAGCGTCACATCAATTTTTTTTCTTTTTCTTATGTCACTAATTTAATGTTTGCTGCCATGAAGAGACAAAAATACCACGTGTAAGATTAGTGTAATGAAGACCAGATAATGCAAAACTTTAAATTCTCAACAAAAACTCCAAGACAATGACATATTTACTTTGGTAAAAAAAATATATACAACAAATAAGAAAGGAGTGCCCGATATTGTGTGTATTAAAGGAGTGTGCAGCTGGAAGTCAATGCCTTTCATACCCTCATTTGAATAATGTGCCCTGAATCTGTCACTTTGTTCATCTTCCTTATGCTCCGCGTAGACGGCATCAACAACAAATTAAGGTGTAAATAAAGGACAATCAACACTTTTGTTTTTTTTTGTTTTGTTTTTTCTTCCGTCCGCAAGTGCAGGGGGAAAATGTCAAAGCCGTGTTTTCTTTAGAAAGGGAGAGTGGCAAGCTACGGTTTGCTTATATAAGCAGAAGCATGGGAAAGTGGCGCAGACGGGGCCAATTAGAAGAATGTCCCTGAACGGAGCGGAGGCCGCCCTTGGACGTCGTTTAGGCGTCCCTTGAGTTTTATCACACGATTATTACTTAATGTGTAAACAATGTCTTACTGTGGACCAGAATGGCTGAACCGCGTTTCCTGTTTACACGCAGCCTATCTGCCTTTTTCTTCATCAAAGATCGGTAGAAGATATGAAGCGTTGCTAACTTTTTAATTGTCCTAATGAGTGATTAAAAAAAGCAGCAGTGAAGGGCCGAAGTTTTTGTTTTAAAGGCTAACCACAACCAAAACCAATAGCAACAGGTAATGGTTAAACACATTGCGCAAAATCTATCATTTAAATTAAATTATTAAAATTTGAACTTTTTCTATACTATCATTGCAGTTTTTTTTTGTGTATTACATCTGTCATGCTTAAATTTAAAAGACTTTCCGGGTGAAAAATTACAATATCATTAAAGGAGCACAGTAGCAAAAAAAAAATTATTTTGGTAACTGTATGGATGTAAAACCTGTAATGATAGCATACGGTATTTAAATTCCTTTTTTTTTTTAAAGAATTTTATTAGGATTATTTTAAAAACCACGTTTTCCAAGCTTAGAACAAAAATGTCTCTTTTTTTTTTATCTCACATGTCTTTATTAATTCAAAGTATACTAAATAATACATTATTGTTAGAATAAATTGCTTGAAGTCTATCATCTAAATTATTTAAATAATTCATTATTGTTTGAATACATTGCATGAAGCCCACCATTGAAATGTATATGTAAATTTAAATATCATTACGTTTTGAAAGTTTTGATAAACTTTCATTGCAGTTTTTTCTTTTACAGTATTAGATATGTCAGATGGATATGGTTACATTTACAAAACTTTACTGGTGACAACTACAATGTCAATGTGAAGGAGCTCTGTAGCAAAAATATTGTATTTAGTATATACATTATTTTTTTTTCTTACCTTGCTTGCCTTTATGTATATTTTATTTACAGTTAAAAACCAAGCTGTCCAGCAAAAGAGTCAGTTATAGGGGTTGGGACAAACCATATAACACTGCCATGGGGTGTTCACAATGGCTTACAAAAGTTGCCACCAGAACAGGTGTTCCCTTCTGTTCCTGTTCTGACGTCAACTGTAACATTTTAGATTTCTCATCACAATGGTCATTAGGAAATGTAGGTAGATCTGCCAGGGGCAACTCAGAGATAAAGAAAAGTCTGACAGAAGTTCTAATCCTTCACCATTCTATCCTAAGATTTTGACTGTACATTTATTTTAAAGCCAAATACCAATTTATTGTCAAAAAGTATTGACCGGTAATATATCAGGCAATAATAACACCCATTTTTGTACTGTATGTTTTTTTTTGGATACACTTTAGGCCTTGAGGTAAGGGCCAAACATAAAATCCAGCATTTAAAAGCCTCACCACTGGATCTGGTGGATGATTCCAATCATTACAATACTGAGATTATATGTAAAACATGAGAGGACTTACCTTCACATCGGAGAAGTAGGTTTTCAGCATGTTGGAACTGGGGTAGCGTGTGTAGAAAAACATAAGCTTGGCCTTTTTCAAATGATTAGGAGACAGACCTTCCTGCATGTAGAATTGTGCTAGTCAAGGAAAAGATTTTAAGAAACGAAAATATATACAACTTTGAATTAAAAATGTTAAATGTTCTAGTTTTAATACCTGTTTGAACCATTTGTATGAACTATATAGAAGTCCCATGCATTAAAAAGCAACCGTATTATTGTATAGCAGCGGGAGAATATTCCTTCCTAATATTAGCTTTAGTGTAAAACATATTCTTTCACTAGGTGACGTTTACTGTACAGTATATCCAAATATACAACTGACAGATATGAATTTTATCACGAGTAACAGACAACGCTCAAAAATTCAGTGTGTTCTTGAGTTATTTCATATAACACTGATCTATTCCCCATTGCAAACCGCAAAATAAATAAAGCTTGCTCCAAATTTCCAAGTAATGAATCTTGTTCTATAGTGGTCAATTTCAGAGTATTAAAAAAATGACGACAATTATTATTATTATTATTATTATTTTTTTTAAGATACTCCATTTAGAGGAAACCTGTGATGAGAAAAATACCAACCACCTTCTGGAATTTATTATTGCTGGACTGCCATGGTGTTGCAATGGCTCCCCAAATTAGTAAGTTGCTAGTAAAGACTGAACTTTCAACCCGCATGCATGCTAGGGGCTTATTAAATAGTGAAGCCAGAGTATTATGATGAACGTCAGGCTACTACCAATAATAAGGAGAAAGAAAAGAAGAAGGAAGAATGAAAGAAAAAAAAAAAAGAAAGAAAGAAAGAGAAGGGAAGGGAAGGAGGGAAGGAGGGAAGGAAGGAAAGAGTTTTGATTATAAAAAAAGTAACTGGTGGAAATATACAAAACAAATATAAAAATACATTTCCATATATAGAGCAATTACATGTCCTGTTTACTTTCTAGAACCTAAAAGTGATGTCTATAAATCCATTGGGTAGAACCGAGCTCACCAGTCCTCGGAGGACAGGGGACGAAGCCTAACACTTAGGACTTTTCATTCTCCTCCAGCACTTCTTGGCATTTCAGTGAGCTGTAAGCCTGTCTGCTTAGGACACATCTGTGCTGCAGGCTGGTCCCTCCATCTCCCCAGCAAATTAATGGCTTCATAATTTATCAGAAATGAAGATGCATGTGGAGAAAATCAATGTAGCCCCCCAAGGTCAATTAAGTCTTCTTTCCTACTGTGTTCTCGGGATTCTTCTAAGCATTGGAAAGATGATCGTTTGTAAATGAACTTATTGGATGACACTTGTGTAAGTGACACACCACAGGTCAAATAAGCTACAAAGAATTACATTTTTAAATAGAAAGTACTAATTATCTATCTATCTATCTATCTATCTATCTATCTATCTATCTATCTATCTATCTATCTATCTATCTATCTATCTATCTATCTAGGAAAAGATACCCATTAGTAGCTGAACTTGTTGACTACCACTTGTATAAATGGCATTCCACAAATTATATAAACTCCAAACAATAATATATTTACAAAAAAATTAAATAGATTAAAAAAATTGAGATAATCATAATCTATCTATCTATCTATCTATCTATCTATCTATCTATCTATCTATCTATCTATCTATCTATCTATCTATCTGTCTATCTATCTATATTTTAATCTATAAAAAGATAACCATCAGTATCTGAACTTGGTGACTACCATGTGTATAAATGGCATTCTACAAATTATATAAGCTACAAACAATGAAATCTTTACATTTTTTTTTAAATACAGATAATTATCTATCTATCTATCTATCTATCTATCTATCTATCTATCTATCTATCTATCTATCTATCTATCTATCTATCTCTATCTGTCTATTTTTTAATCTATGGCAAGATGTTGACAAGTGTAACAACTCACTAAAACACGCAGGTGTGCGAAATTCCACTGATTCAGTAATATTCAAACAATGAAATCGTAACACTGAAAATACTAATTATCTTAATTAATCTTTCTAATTGTCTGTTTGTTTTTCAATCTGTGGAAATATGATAACTTGTAAAGGAACGTATTGGATAACCCTTGGGTAAGTGACAGTCTGTGTAAACTGCATGAATTGCAAACAATGAAATCTTTATATAGAAAATACAGCGGATGCTGTGATCCAATAAATTATTTTTTCCCCTAGAAAATACAAAATACCTTTATCTATTTATCTCTCTATCTACTATCTATCTATCTGTTTATCTATTATCTATCTATCTATCTATCTATCTATCTATCTATCTATCTATCTATCTCTCTCTCTCTATCTATCTATCTATCTATCTATCTATCTATCTATCTATCTATCTATCTATCTATCTATCTGACTTGTTATAACACACTTTTACCGAATATAAATCACGTTAATTAAAGAGATATAAGGAAGTGTCTACAGCACACCCATATGTAAATGTTTACCAGAGTTCCCGATATATAATTGTAACAGTTTCTGCCTGTGAGGTTTAATCATTACAAAGAAAGGTAATTTCGCTGACATACTTCTTGTGCCAAGAGAAGAATTGAAAGAACCTTCGGTTACCTCCATTAGACTGATGGAGAAGTCTAAAAGTGCATTATACTCTCCAGTGCCATCTGTCAAAATGCATAAATGAAATAACGGCAGCAAGCTGTCACCTACTGCTCGCAGATAAGGCTCACTGGAAAGTCAAAACTTCTGGATAAAATACATCTTTCTATCTGTGCTTCTTAATACATTGTAAGATTTGGGGGGAAAAAAGGGCAGTTGCTACTTAAAAACATCATGATGTTTGCTCTATTATAGTAAATTATTTTCTTATTGTGACACTCTGCTCGAAAATAAAGAAAAAACACATAATCGGAACATTTATGCAAATATATGCCTAAATTCAAAATAATGGGTTTATATTATTCCGAATTCTTACACGATTCTAAATGTGTAACTTTTTAAGATTCTGGTTTATGATGGTGGGAATAAAATACTGAAAAACAGTAAAGTTTCTGAGGCTGCCATGAGTTGCACTGTGTATGACTTACAATTACAGTCAGACTAGGATTATTCCAAGAGACACTTTTGTTCTATACACATCTTTGATGTACAGATCTTCCATGGCAACCTAAAAAAAAACAAGGAAGGCCGAAAATACAAAAAGAGAAGAAACACAATGGAGGACCTGATTAAATAATTATGACAAATGAATATATGTATGGGGGATATGTCACATGTAGAAAATGGAAGACCATCTACGAAAGATAGATACAGTTTCATATGTATTTATTTTAACAAAATCAGCATTTTTTTGGTGATAATAACATGTGCTAATTGGTCATGGCTACTTTGATTTCCACCCAATTATTTCTCCTTTGTTCTTCCAGAATAATCTCATCCTGAGGCTGCTGTAAGACAAACTAAAACAGCCCTGATGTCTGCTGGTTTGCATCACGCAAGAGGTGTCACATAATGAAAATTGTAATACAGGGAATCCTGACTCTTTAACGGTGGTGGACAACCTACTTCTGGGTCTTAGGCGCCTTGCACGTAGCCCTAGGTTTGAAAAGTGTCCCTAGGTTTGAAAAGTGTCCCTAGGTTTAAAAAGTGCTGCATTTTACTATTTAAAAGTTGCTTAAAGTGGAACTTTACTTGAAAACAAATATGAACAGACAGACTTTGTTTTTTACAGAAGATGGACAGGCGGTTCATTTTCATCCGATCTCCCCATAGAGGAGAGCGAGGCTCTGACAGGTCCGTCTCTACACAGTGAGTGGAGACAGACCTGTCATCTGTCTGATCAGCGGGGATCAGTGGATCGATCCATTGCTGAGCAAATCGGAGTCCACTGGGCGGACCGCCCATGTGAAAGGAGCCTAAGAAGCCCTATGATCTGGGGACCCAACCTGACCAAACACTGCCCAGAGAGTCAACCATTACTAACATCTATGTATGCTCAACAAGAATAACCCAATGTTCTGGGCGAATACTAGACTCAGTCTATCTAATACATGTGTGTTCAAGCACAAATGTTATTATATGAATAAAATCTGTGTAACATAGATATTTCCAACCAAGTTCTAATTGTTATTCACACGCTTTACTCCCAGTGAAGACTGTTACATGACTTGGTGTGATGACTCACATATGTTAACCTGTATGAACTATTGTATTTCTTTGCTTGAAATAAAGCTTTTGGAAAGATACCAGGTGTACTGTGGGTGAATTATATCATTAGAGACTGCAGAGTGTCTATGCCAGTGATGGCGAACCTTGGCACCCCACATGTTTTGGAACTACATTTCCCATGATGCTAATGCAGTCTGCAGTGTAGTTGAGCATCATGGGAAATGTAGTTCAAAAACATCTGGGGTGCTAAGGTTCGCCATCACTGGTCTATGCTTTCAATCAGACCGACCTTGTTGGCAAGATAAGAGGATCAGCTGGAAGCAGAGCAATGATAGTTACATGTAGTTACAAATTATTAATCAAAGAAGTTGAGAAAAAGTTTACAGCAGGGCAAAAAAAAAATCTCATCAACATTTCCATAAGTTTAAGCCCTTTAAAGACATTGCAAGTACTAAAAATATCTGTTGATCTGTGATCTAGCAGAAATCCAGCTTGCTCCTGATTCCCTGTTTCAGTTGACATTACAATGCCTTTGCTGCACTGAAATCCCTATAAGCATTTCCATCCTGCCTGACTACAGAACTTCCCCCAATTTCTGCCCTTTTCTGTCCTGCTGTACATACATACACTGATTTATTTCTCAGCAAAACAATGCTATTGCCTTGACTCTCAAAAGTCTGCCCACACACTGTTTATAGTTATAGAACAATTGGGAGAAGTAGTTCTGGTGGATAAGTCCGAAGAGGACATCACAGGAACAGGGTAAGAAGAAACAGGAACAGATTGTTTTTTTTTTTCTTTCAAAAAAGAGCTGGTTGCATTCCTAAATGCTCAAAATATAACTGAACATTTATAGGTAATAACACCAGTGATTGTTGATCCAGGCAATATCCAATTGCCTTTGGGGAATCAGGAAGGACCTACCTTTGTTTTCCAACTGCTGCAGAAAGTTGGATTTTTTGCCTTCCTCTGGATTAACTGTGGATATAGAGCTCTGTAAATTAAGTTTTCTATTACCTTATTTGTCCGAATTTGTTGAACTAGATGGACTTGTGTCTTTTTTTAACCTAACTAAAGCCCCGTACACACTGGCTGAATGCCAGACGACATCGGCCAGTTCAATAAAAAACGCCTTCTGTCGGACGAGCATGCTGGAAAACCAGCAGCTTACTGACTCCCGATCAGCTCTCTCAGCCAATGGCTGAGAGCGCTGATAGGAGTGTTTTTTTCAGGGGGGCGCCCCCCTGTCAGAACACAACAGCTCAGCAGGGGAGATCGCTGTACTAATGGTGGATCGTTAGGAAAGTGGCTCCGACCGGAGCTGACAGTTTTTTTTCTGTTTAACAGAAAAAGCTCCTAGCGTGTACCTGGCTTAAGTAACAAGGGGAGAAAGGTTTGAAGGTAAGTTTGGGTAATGCCTGAGTATATTCAATTAGATTTTCTATATTATCTTATCTTTTTTGCAGGTAAATTTAACAAAGACTAAAACTAGCCTATCGTTCTTCCTTTAATCAATCTTTAACCAATTGGATCTTCCTTTAACTGATAGGATCTACCACTGACAAGGCATCAAGTCAGCATGAAAAACAAGCACAATGCCTTCTTGCAAAGGCGCCGTTTAGTAAATAAATGGACGATGGGTGAGTTTCCCTTTTAAGTGATTGCACTGATGACCCAACTGTTCTTCCAAGAAAACCCAGCCGGTTTCCAGGATACTTACACACGCATAATGAGTCATGATGGAAGCGACTTGGTAAACATACAGCTGTACCGAACACGAGCTAAGCCCCATTCAAGGCCAGGAAAGAAAATGAGCACAAATAAATATTAAGGAGCTAAGGAGGGGGGAGCGATGGAGGGAGGGAGGCAGGGTGACAGAGGGGGGTGGCGGGAGGGGAAGGTAAGTGTGTACACGGTTAGAACAATTCTCTAACCCAGAAGTTCATGCAGCCTGCCTGGATGCTCATAGCCCTAGCTTTGTGAAGACAGATGACATTCAATTCTACATGCAATGCAAAATAGACAATAACTGCTGAAACTTGAGCCAGCTGCCAGGTGTAAAAAAAAAAAAAAAAAAAAAAAAAGAAGATGATAAATCCATAAATTAATGAAAGACATCTGCTCAGGAACATAAAAGATCACAGGAACAGTGTACTGCAGCTGAACCTAAAGCAGTATTCAAACAGCCTGAGACTTGTGTTGTCTGTTTACAAAGTACAATAATATAGCCTTAACTAAACAACAGCAACACAAAAGTGTATGAAAGAGGCTGGGGCGTGTGCAGAGGATGGGAAGACGGCGGGGGGGGGAACACGGCAACCTCGGACTTTACTCTACATCCTAACTTGCTATTGGCAAGGTGCGCTAAAATCAGGTTTTGCTATTCAGATAAAAAAAAAAGGCATTAATTGTAATTATTCATCACCTGCTAAACAGGAAACAAAGTTGTCGTAGCAGACTTATGTTACATGACTGAAGAATGATTTGTGGGCAATCCAGGCGTAAATTTTCATCTAAAGCCAAAACTATTATTTTTATTTTTTGTGTGGATAAGGGATAGAACTCCTTATAGTGTTTAATGCTTAACCCCTTGGAGCCAACCTCCTTTTCTGGTGATGACTCAAGATTTTGCTCTTTCCCTTGATTTCATTTCCAGTTTTGGCTATGTCCAAGTGGGGAGATTTTCCTTCACTTCTTATCCTGTAGAACCAACAGAAAGTTGGAGGAAGCCTCCCAAAAAATAAGGAAAATGCCCTCTTAGACATGTGTCACTGGAAAGAGTGTTCCCATTGGGCTTTTTTCAGCTACCCCCTTTTCTGGTGATGACTCAAGATTTTGGCCTTTCCCTTGATTTCATTTCCATTTTTTTCTATGTCCAAGTGGGGTGATTTCCCTTCACTTCTTGTCCTTTAGAACCAACAGAAAGTTAGAGAAAATCTCCCAAAAGCAAGGGAAATTCCCTCTTATGCCGCTTACACATGATCAGAGATTCCGACAAGAAAAGTCTGATGTGAGCTTTTGGTCGGAAATTCCAACCGTGTGTATGCTCCATCGGACTTTTGCTGTCGGAATTTCCACCAACAAAAGATTGAGAGCAGGTTTCATATTTTTCAGACGAAAAAAGTTCCCATTGGAAAATCCACTCGTCTGTAGGCATTTCCGATGCATAAAAAATACGCATGCTTAGAATCAAGCAGAAGAGCCGAGCTGTCTATTGAACTTCATTGATCTCAGCTCGTCGTACATCTTGTCGGAATTTCCGACAAGATTTGAGTGACCATGTGTATGCAACACAAGTTTGAGCCAACATTCCGTCAAAATCCACGTTTTCTTGACGGAATTTCCGATCGTGTGTACGTGGCATAAGACATGTGTCACTGGAAACAGTGTTCCCATTGTTTTTTTTTTCAACTACCTCTTTTTCTGATGATGACTCAAGATTTTGGCTTTTCCCTTGATTGAATAACTTCTAGACACCGACTGGGTGTAAGGTAAATGAATCGAATGTAGCTGAGGTTACATACAGGATACCGCACTGTGTTCTAGGTTAGAGCTGAGCGTTCCTGTCTTATACAAGCAGAAAATACTCAAGCTCAAGCTTAAAGGGGTTGTAAAGGTTCGTTTTTTATTTTCGAAATAGTTTTCTTTAAGCTAGTGCATTGTTGGTTCACTAACCTTTTCCTTCAAATTTAACTTCTAAATGTTTTTATTCTTTGTTTTGTTTGTCTGAATTTCTCACTTCCTGTTCCTCCTTAGTAAGCTGTTCTGGCTGACTAACCCCCAGCCAGAACAGGAGGCAATCTTACTGAGGAGGAACAGCAAGTGAGAAATTCAGACAAAGGAAAAAACATTTAGAAGGGAAATTGAAGGAAAAGGCAAGTGAACCAACAATGCATTAGCTTAAAGGAACCTATTTATAAAATAAAAAACAAACCTTTACAACCCCTTTAACCATACAATTGAGAAATACTTGATGAGATTCGGTGCTCAGGCTGGGGGGATTCCCACTCCCCTATATGAACATCCGAAGCAGAAATTCAGCTGGCAACTCGATAACTCCTTAGTATTATCTTTTATTTGGCTACATCATATACAAAAGATCAATGCTGACATGTTTCGGCCATTACAGCCTTACACATAGCTATGAGTAAGGCTCTAATGGCTGAAACATGTCAGCATTGATCCTGTGTATATGATGTAGCCAAATAAAGTATAATATTAAGGAGTTATCAAGTTTCTGGCTAAATTTCTGCTTTGGACTTTCTGTCTTATACCCTGAACACATTAGAGGCTTTCTGATCGGCACTCAACCATTCAGAGAAATCAATGTATTCTAGCAAAGAATACAAAGCTTCCTCTGACTGGCTGAGTCTTAGAAGTGGGCTGTTGATGTAACAACCTCTGACTTGGCCAGTTAGAGGAAGCTTTGTATTCACTGTAGGAAAGAGCTGATCAGATAGACTCTACTGTGTTCCGGGTATGAGGCAGAAAGTTTCGGCTCCAACCTGGAAAACAGTATGGTACGCTGTATGTAGCCTTAGCATCCATCGGTCTCACATGTTAGTGAGGGACACAGTAAGTTTTGGCCAAATTGGAAAGTATATCAAAAGCTGGAGTTCAGCTTTGAGCCCAATAACCCTTGCAGTGTGGAGACCCTACGGCAAAGATCATTTCTTTTGCCTGTAGTTGGGCCTTAAAAGGCACACTTACATGTATGAATTTGTCTTGATATCAGCCTCCCACAATCTCTTGTGCAGTACTGGGAGAGGGAAGTTCAGAAATGTGAGCCATTCAGGCTCTTCAGAGTTTTTATAAAAACATGATGTTGTCACCTGTTCAAAAAATACTTTTTTCTAAGTTTGTAATGCAACTGTCCTCATTCGTAGATACACCACTGATGTGTTTTCTCAGACTGGGCTTAGTCATAGAGTTCTCTAAGACTAAGCTCAATCAGGGTGAGCAGAGTTCTTTCTGACTCAATTAGGGTGAACAGAGTTCTCTATGACTAAGCTCAATCAAGCTGGACGGAACTCAGCCCAATCAGGGCAAATATAGTTCTCCAGACTAAACAATTAGAGGAATCGATCCCCTCTCTGTACAGCAGCGGAAAGCAGCATGAGGGGGAGGAGAAGACACTAGAGACACCATTGCACAGCAGCATTGTCAGTCTGGAGGGAGAGGAGTGTTAGATGCACTAGTAGATTTAGATACACAAAAAGCCAAGCTCCAGCTAACACGCTTCAACATAGGCGTGTACACAGGGTGTGCTGGGTGTGCCTGGGCACACCCTAATCACCTTGTGCACATGAGCATTATCACTCTATATGCAGGCTGGGAGATGGGAACAATCTCCCTTCTCTTTCACTGTGGCAGCAGGGAGATCAATGTGCAGGGGTCATATATATGTAGAAACACACACACATGCATGTGTGGTTGAGCTTTAGGGAGCACACCCTAAAGCAATAGGTGACACACACACCAAAAACTCAGGCGTTTCCATTGAAGTCTATGGGGCCAAAAACGTTGTAATCTGCCAAAAAGAAGCTGCTGTACTTTTTTTGAGCTTCGGGCGTTTTGCTTCAGTTGATAGAACGCTCAGATGTGAACAGGGGCCATTAAAATAAATGGGATTTGACTTGTTAAGCTTTTGAGAGCAACAAGCTTCAAGCAGAAAAGTGATCCCGGTGGCGGGTTCACCACGTGATTCATTTGTTGGGCAGTGGGAGAGGTGCCCCCTTCCCGCCGCTTCCTGGTCGTTTTTCCTGCCTATGGAAGCCATCGGTATCAGTGAAAATAATCCGATCCTGTGGAGCGATGGGCAGGAAGTTGAGTGAGGGCAAGATGGCTCCCACTGGACTCTATGCCCCTGGAGGACCGGAGCGGCGTCTGGCGTCACTTCCACCTAACGGCCTTAAAGGGACAATTATTTTTTAATTAGAAGACGTAAAATTATATTATTATTTTTTTTTGCTATTAAGTGTAAATGTGAGATCTGAGATCTTTTTGAGCCTAGATCTCACAATAAAGAGGACCTGTCATGCTTATTTCTATTACAATGGATGTTTACATTCC
This sequence comes from Rana temporaria, assembly GCF_905171775.1. NCBI lineage: Eukaryota > Metazoa > Chordata > Amphibia > Anura > Ranidae > Rana > Rana temporaria. The sequence continues at coordinate 434,973,842 of NC_053492.1, forward strand.
TTGTGATAGAAATAAAAGTGATCACATTTAAAAAAAAGTAAAATGCGTGCAGAAGCAAGCGCATACGTAAGTCGCGCCCACATATGTAAATGGTGTTCAAACCACATATGTGAGGTATCGCCACAATTGTTACAGCAATAATTCTAGCACTAGACCCCCTCTGTAATCTCTAAACAGGTAAACTGTACATTTTTAAAGCGTTACCTATGGAGATTTTTTTTATATACCGTAGTTTATCACCATTCCAAGAGAATACGCAATTTTGAAGCATGACATATTAGGTATCTATTTACTTGGTGTAACATCATCTTTCACATTATACAAAACAATTGGGCTAACTTTACTGTTTTTTTTTTTAAATTCATGAAAGTGTATTTTTTTTTTTTAAATATTGCGTTTGAAACATAGCTGCGCAAATACCATGTGATATAAAATATTGCAACTACTGCGATTTTATTCCCCAGGGTCTCTGCTAATTTTTTTTTTAAATTATATATACACAAAAAAAAAAAACATTACAATAATGACATGGTGTTTGCAAGCCTTTTGTGCAGCTGAACACTTCACTTCCCCCGTTTAAGGTTAGAGAAAGTGCACCTGTATGCCTGGAGCCGGCTTTATAAAGGCGCTGGCAGTCTCTGCAAGTGAATATGTTTAATCAAATATTAAGTTTTATTCAAATAGCAAAAAGAAACAGCAGGCAGTTGTTGTTTTTCTGTCACTGATTTCCTTGCCATGCATCTTTTTTGCATCTTAAGAAAAGCAGCCTCGTCCAAGCCCAGAATTTGCATTTATCAAACTGAAGCACAACTAAAGGAGTGTGCGCACCGGGGACATCTGCCCAGGTGGAAACATGTCTTCCATGCAGATGACAAGACTGTCACAGGATTGGCAAGGCTCCTGCAGCAAATTCCGCTTCTCATTAATGACACCCGTCGCTGTCAAATGTTGGACAGATTCTTTAAAAAAAATTCCAATGTATTTTTTTTTTTCTGTTCAGGACCCTGAGGATCACTATACACGTTGCAATCTTTGTAGAATCAACGTTAGATTTACCAAAACTATGGAACATTAGGACCTACCTAACCTATCTAATCACTTTGTATGCAATCAGGAAGGTAATTTCGCTGCATAGTTTTTGGTAAATCTTTTGAGATTAAGACTTATTTTAAAAAAAATTCAGGTGGACCTGATTGGACGGTCCATTCACCCCTATGCAGGGTTGGGGCAAGGGGTAGGCAGGAGGGGTGGCTGTCCTGGGCACTGTGGTATCGTGTGAGGTGGGGGGGCACCACAAGGAGATTGGGGGGAGGTTTTTTTGTTGGAAGGGTGAATTTGGGGGGCGGCAGGTCGGAGGGAACATTTTAGGGGTGTGCTAAGAGTGGTGATTTAGGGGTTTTGTGTTGGAAGGAGGATTGTGGGGATTCATGCTGGGGGGGGGGGGCAGGGGATTTGCAGTGGGGGGAGATGTGTACTGGGAAGGGGACATTTAAGGGAAAGAGAATTTGTGCTAGAAGGAGTTTTTTTTTGGGGGGGGGCACTTGAGCTGGGGGAAGTTAAGGGATGGATGGGGGGTAAAGATTTGTGCTGGGAGGGGGGATTTCAGAAGATAAGCAGATTTATACTGGGAAGAGGGGGGATTTATGCTTGGGGGCAGTGATAAAAAAGATTAGTGCTCAGTTTTTTTGGGGAGGGGATTTTTGATGACATAAAATGCTTATACATCTTGGGGGAGGGGGGCGCAGTTTGGCATGCTTACCTTGGGATCTAAATGACCTTGTCTCGGCACTGCCCCTATGGACCAGTGGTGTAAACAGACGTTTACAGCCACCTACCTGCGAGCTGATATACCAAAAATAAATAAAGGGGATCTGTCTTCCTCCAGCTAGGAGGATCGGATTGGAGGGCAGATCCTTTGGTGACCAAAACCGAGTCTGCCCAATGTGAATGGGGCTAATGGTGGTCATACACATTTCTAGTGAATTTAAAGTGGTTGTAAACCTGACATGAAATCTGAACAAAGCATTTCCCTCTACACAGGAGTTGATTTACTAAAGTCACACGCACCCTCCCAAGAAAAAAATAAAAATGTTCTAGCAATACACACCAAACTGAGCATGTGCAGCTTGCCCCCAAGGCTCTGTTCTATCAGCAGATAGATTGGGGACAGTGGAAGAAGGAGAGGAACATAGAAGACAGGATCAAACAGCCTTTTTACACAATGCAGAGGATTAACCCCTTAGATTCCAGTGAGTATAATTAGCATGCTTTACTGCATATACACATACCAACCTGGCTGGCAGCAGGTCCCTTCTCTAGTCTCTTGCAGAGCTACTGATGTCACTGCAATTGGGTTTGTTGGATAGTGCACCCCCTGCTGCATGCTGTGGTCTATCCCTATGGCTGGGAAACAGCAGCTGGCAGGTGAAACCACAGCTTTCAGCAGGGGGGGGGGGGGACATTAGCCAACACACCTGGTTGTGTTAGATAGCAGAAGTGTCTCTGTGCTGCACGAGAGCAAATAATAGACTCAACGCCAACTGGACAAATAAAGCAGAACTCTGGGGAAGAAAACCCTTGAGGCTCTAGGCACACTAGTGTTTTTTTAAGCTCCTAGAAGCTGTTATTAGCATTATTCTGCTCCAAGAAGCTAAATATTGTTTTCCTTTGTACACTACTTTAGGCTATTAGAGTTTTTTGAGATTTAGCATTTAGGAGTAGAAAAAATATTGGTTTTGTGTAGCGCTTTTCCAGTAGAAATGCACCTAATAACGTTTTTTGAGCTTTTTTTAAAAGAACTGCAAATGCTCTTAAACGCTCCTAAGACACTACTAAAAGGGTACTGCAAGAAGCTATTACCAGCGCTTTTTATCCAGCATTTTTTATAGCTTAAAATAATGCTAGTGTGCATTGAGCCTTAATCTTGAACTAGGCTCCCCCCAATGCCAGGGTTAACTGCTCGTTCTGCCTAGGGGGTGAACAAAGATATATACTCCCATTCCTTGGCAGCCGGTGCTCTCCTCTGCTGTTTGACATTTTGGGCTGTGGGTGGGCCCTTCCCGTCCTCATGTACAATGCAGGACTGCTGGTCCTGCATTGTATGGCATGACATCAGAGAGATGGGACCGGTCAGGCAGGCTTTGGACAACCGGTTGCACAGAGGAGGAAGCCTGCAGGATGAAGAATAAGGTGCGTATTACTTTATTCATTGTTCCCTTGGGATAACAAGCGGTTAACCCTTGCATTGAAAAGGGGGGGGCCCCACCCCAGAGTTTACATGTGATCTTTGCCTAGGTTTGAGGTCACACAAGAAATCTCGAAAACTGTTCATGTTTTTTATCCAGCGCAAAAGGTTGATACTTTTTTAATTTAAAATAATAATCATAATTTTTGTGACTTTACATTATTATTAAAAAACAAAGCTCCCAACTGTCCCTGATTTGTCATAAAGTCCCTCTTTCCTCTTCATTTGTCCCTCATTTCGGTCTGATCTATATAGATGTATATAAAATGCACTTTTTATCTATCAAAAAGTGTTTTCCAGCACTAAACCTTTCATCTGATTTCTAAATGATTTCATTTGTATATAACAAAAGCCAATATAAAGGAGTAGTAGTGGAAAAAAAAACACTTGTGGGTTTAACCAATCTTGTTTTTTTTGTACAATTCTCCTTTAAGGGGGCGTGAAAAGGTGTGTGTCATATACCGGCATACTTTCGCTGATAGGTGTCCCTCATTCCCATCTCCAAAATTTGGGATGTATAATAATACAGGATCACTCCCAATAAAAATAGGGCCCTTGTAGGGTACAAACAGAACTTTCTATAGATGCTTCTAAACAGAGCAAGGAACAAGTTCTGTTTGCAGCACTTTAATGCTCATTACCTTCATATTTACCGCCTACCAATTCCTGAGGATTAAACACTGACATTTGACCTCTAGAACAGACCCAGATCTAAAGACACCTTGTTCTGGGTTCCCATGTTTTTTTTTCTGCCATAATTTGTAAACTGCTTTTCTAGAACAAAGTGATTGTATGGATTGTGTCTTCATCTGCCAAGATTATCCCCCACAAATCAGTGATGTCATCTGCCCTTCTCTGATATGATTCTGCTGGATTATACTCGTCGAAGGTTTAATAAGTGGATGGAATATAGAAGATATACTCACACACAATACTCGCTTCTCTTTCCAAGCAACTGATGATAGGATGCATATGTTCTATCTATCTATCTATCTATCTATCTATCTATCTATCTATCTATCTATCTATCTATCTATCTATCTTTCTATCTATCTTTCTATTTATCTATTCTACTGATAGATACATTATTTAAAAGTTCACTTTCCAAACCACGCATCTACTGGATATGCAGTTTTCCATCCAGCGTCTAATTATCTATCAATCTATCTATGTAGACTATGGGCTAGATTCAGAAAGAATTTACACCAGCGTATCTATTGATACGGCGCGTAAATTCAAAGCTGCGCCGGCGTATCTTCTTTCTGTATTCAGAAAGCAAGATACGCCGAAATTAGGCTAAGATCCGACTGGCGTAAGTCTCTTACGCCGTCGTATCTTAGGGTGCATATTAACGCTGGCCGCTAGGTGGCGCTGGCATCGATTTCAGCGTATAATATGCAAATGAGCTGGATACGCCAATTCAGAAACGTACGTGTGCCCGGCGGATTTTTTTTACGTTGTTTGCGTAAGGCTTTTTCCGGCGTAACGTTACTCCTGCTATATGAGGCATAGCCAATGTTAAGTATGGACATCGTTCCCGCGTTGAAATTAGAAAATTTTACGCCGTTTGCGTAAGTTGTTCGCGAATAGGGCTTTGCGTAAATTACGTTCACGTCGAAAGCATTGACTATTAACTTGCATTTTCAAAACATCTATCTGTCTATCTATCTATCTATCTATCTATCTATCTATCTATCTACCTGTCTGTCTGTCTGTCTGTCTGTCTATCTATCTATCAAAGCGACGTGAACGCCACCCAGCGGACGCCGAAGAATTGCATCTTAGATACGAAGGCGTACGAAGACGTACACCTGTCGGATCTAACCCAGAAGCCGCCGTATCTTGTTTTGAGGATTCAAAACAACGATACGACGTGGGAAATTTGAAAGTACGCCGGCGTATCAGTAGATACAATGGCGTACTCGCTCTGTGGATCTACCCCTATCTATCTATCTATCTATCTACCTGTTCTACTAATAGTTAATACATTGGTTAAAAGTTCTTCTTCCAAAACATTCAGCGTCTATCTATCTATCTATCTATCTATCTATCTATCTATCTATCTATCTATCTATCTATTTATCTGTTGTTGTATGTATTGGGATATTTGTCTACTAAAGATGCACTGAAAAATATTGGCCAAAAATAGTGATATTGGCATTTTACCGATAAGAAAAAAAGATGCCGATAATGGCACTAAAAACGCAAACAATTGATTTTACTGTGCTTATGGTGTGTTTTTCATAGGTCATGTGACTTAAAACCGCATCAAAAAGGTAACATGGGTGCGTTATTAATGCGTTCTCGCTTCAATGCATTTCAACAGGGAGCTGCGATTTTGGTAAGGTTTTTTTTAACTGACCAAAATGGAACCACAATGGAAGTGCAACGGACCATTGTAAAGACAAAGGTCCATTGAGCTTTTCTTGCGCTGAAGGTGCCAATAATGGCCGACAATCAATTAATATTCCTTTAATTCATGATATTAATTCAAATGTCGAATATAATACAATTATATATAAAATATAAATATATTTTAAAAACTGTCACTTTTGGTTTTCAGCCAAGTGCATCCTGCATTTTCAGTTTCGGTACGTTTCCATTCGGGACACCTCTATTGTCTACCTATCCTACTCATTCATTCTACCTCCCTATTTACAAATGATCTATCTATCTATCTATCTATCTATCTATCTATCTATCTATCTATCTATCTATCTATCTATCTATCTATCTATCTATCTATCTATCTAAGAACAGGTTGCTCTGCTTTGCAGTTAAGCTGTTCAAGATGGATAAAAATGTGGCTGTTCCAACAGGAACCAGACAGATTTCGATCTATCTTTGGCCTTTCCTGTTCGAGAACAGTCGATCTCCTGATGGACTGATCATGAACAGGCTTGCGTGAAAACTGGAGGAGAAACTGGGACACCTTTTGGACAGCAGCATTGTCGGTCTCGGGAGATGGACTAACAGATGTAGATGAACTTGACCAATGAATGAAACTGAACTCCAGCTTACACTTTTTAAGTAGTTATAGCAAACAGCTTTTTTCATAAATTAATAAAAATCTGATCATTGTACGCACCCCTATGAGTGGTAAATGGTTTGTCCCATCTCCTATCTACCATTTTACTGGACAGCTTGGTCTGTTAAGGGAAGTACAAATAAAACAGACTTACTGGCTAGATCACCAGATGAAAATAGAGGAAAAAAAGCCTAAAATAAAATTACAAAACTAATACACTACATCTAAGAATTGGCAAATATATCTATTTTTTTAAACCAGAGCTTAGTGTCACGTTAAGGAGAGAAGATGTATCCATACAGAAATCCCATTGATAGTGAGGAGGATACTCAGCCACAACCACAGCAACCAGGATCTGAGATTGTCTTATCAGGAAATAAATAAAAAAAAGATAGCACAGGCAACTCCTTGGTAGCTTAATACAGCTGAATTGTGTGTTTAATTGTGCTCAGTGGCTTTCCAAAATAATTTGCTTTGTGTACGTAAGGACAAAAGATTTCTATGTAAGGCTCACCAGAGGTTAATCATGCATAGCAGGCAGCTGCATGGAGCCTGCAGAGCGGACTTTTGGCTGGCTGGGGCAACTCTGTGCAGCCGGAATACATCAGTACCTGTGTCTTGGTGCCTACTCACTAGAAAACACAATTCTACACAACAGACCTCTATCACACATAGGAGGGGGTCTCCCTTTAATTTTGTGCTTCCTTCTTTTCAAGGGATTTAACCAAAAATTCTAAATCCTAAACTACCTACAGTGTATCTAAACCCCAGAACAAAAATGGAAAAATTTACCGGTTACCTGTCCTTAGATGTGGCTCTGGTTTTGTTTGTTTTTTGTCTTTTTTCCCACATTTCCACCTTTTGATTCTGCCAGTAAAACTCTCCCTGTCCTGGGCTGACAACGCTCACTCACTGTACTGTATCTATGGAGGAGGAGTATTGTCACCCAGGATAAGAAGTGTATTAGGACTACAGGGCTTCTTCCCTTTCCTTCCATTATATAACAAATGCGGTGGTGTTCTGTACAGGACACAACTGGATTTCGGACTGCAACAGATCTATCTATCTATCTATCTATCTATCTATCTATCTATCTATCTATCTATCTATCTATCTATCTATCTAACTATCTATCTATCTATCTATCTATCTATCTACAGTATCTATCTATCTATATCTCTTTTACAATATAAGGAAGTATGGGGATGTATTGGATACCACTTGTGTAAAAGAACTGTCTATCTGTCTACAGTTGACACCCTAGAGAATACAAAAGACCTTTATCTATCTATCTATCTATCTATCTATCTATCTATCTATCTATCTATCTATCTATCTATCTATCTTGCTATTCTACAATTTTGTTTATGCAAGCCTTTTCTTTCTATCTATCTATCTATCTACCTATTTTCTTCTCTGTAGGACACTGTTTAAATGTAATATACAGCAGCCTAAAGCCTCGTACACACGACCGAGGAACTCGACGGGTGAAACACATCGTTTTCCTCTCCAAGTTCCTTGTTAGGCTGTCGAGGAACTCGAGAAGGCAAGTTTCTCCATTCCCGTTGAGGAAAAAGAAGACATGCTCTCTTTTTAGCTCGACGGGATCCTCGACAGTTTCCTCGTCGAAAAATGTACACACGACCGGTTTCCTCGGCAAAAAAAAAATCCCACCAAGTTTCTTGCTGGTTTTTGCCGAGAAACTCGGTCGTGTGTACGAGGCCTAAGAGTCCTTAGATGTGGCTGCATTAGTTTACTTTTTCAGACTCTATAATACTACTGCAGAGTACACAGGGCACAACTGGATTTCTGACTAGATCAACAGGTCGTTATTTTTACAATTAAAAATTGAACAAATATAACAAAGTGCAGGGGCAGCTTAGTGGTTAGCACTTCTGATAACCCCAGTGGTTGGCACTGGGGTCCTCGCTCTAAATCCTGGTCAGGGCAGTATATGCAAGAGTTTGCATGTTCTCCCTGTGCTTGCATAGCTTTCGGCCCACAGACATGCTGGTAGGTTAACTGGCTCCTAACTTCCTCCTTCTCTAGTATGAAATTCTACTGAATGCACAAGATGGCTTCATCCCTGGCCCAACACAAATTTAATAAGCCATGCTGATAAAGCAACCAAGCTTTTTTTTCTAATTAAAAAAAATATATACGAATTTCAAAATGTCTGGTTGGGTTGGTGTCAGTGTGGAGGAGTGGGAATGCAGACGACTCTAGGTGACAATCCAGTGTATGAAAGGGGTGAGCCAAAGACAGTTAGGCTGGGGAGGTAAGATCTATATAATGCTTGACTGATAAATATATATATATATATATAAATATATATATATATATATATATATATATATATACATATATATATATATTAGAGCAGACTCAATAGACCGCTTAGTGTTTCTTTCTGCTGCTAGTCTTCTATGTTTCTTTCAACCAGGCAGGACATTATCTGGGCTATATCTGACGTAATGCAGCTTCTTGTGCACACTGTGAGAAGCTTATATCTAAGTAATTTGGGTAAGCAATTTCAATACGGGAAAGTAGCCTTTAGTCCCTCTGTATTGCCCGTCTATTATTTCCCTGAGAGCTGTCACTTTCTTTCACTCTCTCCCTTTTCCTTTATCCCTTTATCCCTTTTTCATTCTTTCATTTAGAGAATTTTTTCAGCTGATCATCAGTTGCTCTGTTCTCTTCATAGAGAGCTTTTCATCACATGGTGCAACTTTAGATTGTCAGCTCAGTTGCTGAGAAAATCCAGTGATGACAGTTCGAGAAGGGATTGGGTGTTGTATCATCACCTCTCATTCCTAGTGACAGATCAGGCTGTGTCCTCTCACAGTCTCATTCTCATGGACCCCTGTCTCTCTCCCTTCCTTTCTCCTCTCCCAATCTTTCTCCTTTCCTTTCTATTCCTCCAGCTCTTCCTTCCGTCCTCCTTCCTCTCTCTGTTCCTTTCTACTTTCCCGATCTTTCTGCTTGTCTTTCCCACTGTATTCCTCCAGTTCTTTCTTTTTTTCTCTTTTCTTTCTTTCTCTCTCTTTCCTTTCTTCTATACTTCCATCCTTTCTCAGGTTTAACGCTCAACCTCTCTCCTTTTTTCTCTCTCTTCTTCACTGTCTCTCTTTTTTTCTAATTCTACTTTCTTGTCTCTCTCTGTATTGCCTCAGTCTCTCCTTCTTCCTCTTTCCTTCTCACCATCTATTTTTGTTTTTCTAATTTCTTTTTGTTTTTTCCTTCCCTCTCTTACGAGATAGTTGTCTCCTGTAATAATTAACCTCCTGTAAGATTTCCATGAGATGGGAGTCAGCCGTTGACTCATACTTCCCCTTATCTTTCAACGTTAGCTAGTGTTTCCATATTCCAGGGAAGCAGGTTAAAAACGTCTGCGTCACGCATTCAGCTCACCCCAGCCAAACTACGAGCGTGAACACTTTTTGTTTTTAATGCGTTCCTCTGTCAGAATGCTAATAAAAAATTAAGGGTGTAAGTCATGGTGCCCCTGCCTAAATGCAGATTGGAAAACGTAGGCCTTTTCAGTGGGTTCCAAGGCCTCGGGCTCTTTTATATCCATGTTATGCCAGTGCTGTGAACCTAGCCTCTCCAGAGTCTTATTCACTAAGCAATCATAAGCTGAGACTTGTGCTGTCCAAGACGCCATACTCTTCAGTTCCAAATTTGCTGGGTGAAATCCCATACCGATAAAGGAAAACTTTTATTAACTTTGGGATGAAAAGAACCTCGCTAGATATTGAGGACCAAATGTTGCCTAAGGCAGCTGGTGACATTTTACCTCTCATTTTATTTCTATTGCTCAGAAAATTTCAATTTTAAAGCCCAACTGATGTCTTGTTTTTTTTATACTTGTTATGCAGTCAGGTTCAATATGGCATTTTTTGAATTACACTTTTTTAACGTGTTTGTAATTAAAACAATAAGAAGCTGCTTGCTTGTGCTGTCAGCATGCTGGAGAGTCAGGCCAATTCTCTCATATAAAGCACATTGGTCTGGGTCTCCAGCGATCGGAGACACTCCCTGTGCAGTGCTCCAATCAACAGTGCCCTTTAGGGAGTATTAGCATTGCTGAACGGAGTACTGTGCTGGAGGCATATTGGACTTCTGAAGACTCGGACCTCTGCAGTCTGCGTCCGACTCTCAAGTGTGCTGGCAGCACATTACATTTTTTATTATGCAGCCTGACTACATTACAAGTATAAAAAAATAAAAACTCCAGTTAAGCTTTAGCATAAATTATATAATAGAAAGCAGGATATACCAGTAATTAAAGACAAAATTTCAGTTTAAACTAATTAATTCTGTAGTTAATAGTGCCAGAGCTACTCGAATCTTTTGATAGAAAAATAACAATTTTGTCTCAGTAATAATACTAATATAATGTATAAAAACTTTAAATAATGGGTAATTTTGGGCTGTTTTTTAGCACAAGGTAATGTCCAGGATTATTAAATGACTCCAGTGCATATTGACAAACCTGCAAAAATTCACCCTTTCCAAATCTCAGATTTTTTTCCTGGTTCAGACATGTTAGGCTTCAACATGCTTTACCAGCAAATGGTTACTTATGCCGCGTACACACGACCGTTTTTCGGGTTGTAAAAAATTAATTTTTTTTTTAAATGTCTGGGCTCCAGAGCATTTTTCACGATGTAAAAAATGGCCATTAAAAATTTAGAACATACTCTAATTTTTCACTACGTTTTTAACGTTGTCGTTTTTAACGTCGTAAAAAATGGTTGTGTGTGGGCTTTAACGACGTGAAATAAAGCGCATGCTCAGAAGAAAGTTATGAGATGGGAGCGCTCGTTCTGGAAAAAATAGCATTCGTAATGGAGTAAGCACATTCATCACGCTGTAACAGACTGAAAAGCGCGAATCATCTTTTACAAACACGAAATCAGTAAAAGCAACCCAAAGGGTGGCACCATCCGAATGGAACTTCCCCTTTATAGTGCCGTCGTACGTGTTGTACGTCACCGCGATTTGCTAGAGCATTTTTTTTTAACGATCGTGTGTAGGTAGGGCCATTTTAACGATCGGGTTGAAATAAAAGTATTTTTTTTAGACCATTAAAAACTTAATTTTTTACAACCCGAAAAACAGTCGTGTGTACGCGGCATTACAGGTCCTGTTTTTATGGAGAAACAAAAAGGACATCTTTTAATATCTTCCTTAAAGAGAACTGTGATATTTATTATTTAGTCAGTATAGATACAAAAGGAGTTTGACAGAGTCCCTCTTTAAATCTGATTGGTTATCATCAGCAACTATACCACTCCTTTCCCTCATTTTTCATAAAACGGTCCATCAATACACCACTGACACAGTGAGGTTGATATTACTAGCACACATGGGCCAGAATCTCGTCAGGAAAATAACTTTGTTTTTCCTGACGAGATTCTTGGCAAGATTCTCTTGCCGGCCGAGTGTACACACACTCAATTCAAAAGAACCGCCGTTCTTTTGAATGGCACGAACGAGGTGACGTCACATTCGATGCCGTCGCTGCCATTTTGCTTCACCCTACCTATTCCTTGGAAGCTACCGCCCATGCGTCAAAGTAATTTCGAGCATGCGCGGGTTTCCACGGCAACAGGTAAGTATTCAGACGCTCGGGTTTCTCGGCCGAAAATCACGACGCGAAAATAGAGAGCAGGTTCTCTATTTTTCACGTCGAGATTATGGGCAGTTTTCTTGAGGAGAAACCTGAAAGCCTCGTACACACGCACGGTGTACTCTGCAAGAAAGCTCTGCCAGCAGTTTTCTTGCTGGTTTTTGCAGAGAAAACCGTGCGTGTGTACGAGGCTTTAGAGCAAATGAGCTGCTCACTTTCCAAAGGGAATTTCCCCTTAGCTTAATGAATGAAGTGACTTCCATCATCCAATCATGTGCAAAAAAAAATATGTCGTTTTTAAAAAAAATTCCTTGTACGTGATTGGGAATTCTTTGCAAAGTGAATTTTTACTACATTCATTAAGCTAAATGTAAATCCCCTTGCAAAGTTAATGGTCTACCTTTAGTAAATCAACCATAGTGAATTACTGAAAATCTTAGCACTCAATCAGAGATCTGCTTACATCCCATAAATAAAAAAAGAAAGCAAACAATGGGTTGTTTGGACTGCAGTCATATATACCTGTGCAATTAGGGGTACATATACAATTTGTGTGTACTGTGCAGCTGCTTAGGGCCCAATTTATAATAAATGTAGTCCTGATAGGTGCTGGGACCCTTTTCTCTGTCTTAAAGACTGGGAACATAGATTACTTCAATCTGGTGGCCAACTGATTAAGTGGAAAATGTTTGCTGCATTGGGGGACCTAAAACCTGTTCATGAAATTGAGCCTTTTGGTGACTCTTTCTGCCAATGTTCTGCTTGATGAATACCGGCACCCTAGAAGTATACAGAGCAATACTTATGTGTAAAGTGGAAAAAAACCATAACAACCACTTAGATTTCAGTTTAGTAAAAGCCCATTTCTGTTTGGCTGTTTTATTGAATAAGCCTACAAGTGAGCAACAGCTCTCAAGATACCAAAGAGTCTTCAACAGATCAAGGATAAATATTTCTCTCCTCAGCTGACAACAAACAGTTATATATTCAAGAGCAAAACACATCACACAAACTTTACATAATCATACATCATTGTCTGTGAATATAAACCAAACTAATGTAGACCTCTACTGCCATGTAGAGACCCGTATTCCCATTCCTGAATAGAGAAAGTGGCAATCAGATGTATACTAGAAAATGAAAGCTCTGATTGGCTGTTATGAAATGCTGGGCCTCTGTTTTATAATGTCAAGCAATTTTCTATATTAGCAGCTAATTTTAACTTGTATTCCCTTTGATGGACATCATAATCCAACCATCAAAAAAAAAACTGTGCCTAACAAAAGAGGCAGTTTTTTTTCTTCAAACTTGTCTATCATATTCCTTATGTATTGTGTTAGTGTGCCAATATACATCCAAGAAAAAAACAGGAGTAAATGGTCACCTCCACCCAAAAATTAATATATTATTTTCATGTGTGTTGCCAACTGAAACTACATGCTGACTTCAGTTCTTATATATTTCAGGGCTGAGATTTTCTGATCAGAGTTTCTAGTTTAATCAAACTTTTAAGGTGATTACAAAGCTAAATTATGTTAGCACTTTGCCCATATGGCCTTTCCATAATGTAAGGGCCTGTGGTTCTGTAAAACATGTTGGGTTCTTCTTCTAACAGCTACTTTATTGTGGGACCCCTAAAACATTTATCAGTAAAGCCTATAAAATCTAAAATTATAAACGCAAATCAAGAGTGTTTGGGGGGTCAATTTAAGTTTCCAATTCAAATTTGAATGCTTAGGAAAGAGGATACAGACAAGGGCAACATGGTGGCTATGTAGTTAGAACACTGATTTACAATAGAGTGCAGAGACTAAACTCATTGTGGGGAAACCTTCCTCTAGAAAATTTGAGAGATACAAAGAAGCCAATTGATGACTCTACCAAGCTATATCAGTTTTTAAAGGGTTGGCTTTTAGGTCCCAAGACATAATAAACATTTTTTTGGAACATCAAATGTGCTTGGTAGTATACATACAAATTTTCCAAGAGGAGTGGTGGTCACCATTTCTGAAACAAAATGTCTATCAGTGCTTAGCCACGTGCATTTTGCAAGCAAATCAAGGAAAAATGTTGGGTCTGGCAGGAGGGCAATCGTCATGAGATCCATAGTGAGGGATCTTGTTGTATATATCTGGTCATAGGCAATTATACAATTCCTATCAAAAGTTATCTGACACTTGAATCAAGCATAAACATTTGCAGTTCCTACCTGATGGTAATAAACATATTAGTTGTATAATTGTCAATGTTAAATGTTACAGTAAATGTTACAACTAAAATGCCTTAATGCTGTCGATTAAAATAACCCTTATAATATTACCTTTCAGCAGCACAAACAAATCTCCAGTGCATAAGGATTGGGTAAGAAGGCAGCAAGAGAGACATACTTTAAATAACACTTTGAATTGCAAAAAAAGTTTAGACAGTAGCAGTGAAAGTTTTAACGAAAGATGAAGATAAACATAGTAATCACTTTTTATCATGGCAAACATCATACTGTTCACTTTTAGATGGAATCAATTAGGTAAACACAACAATAAAGATATTATTTGTTGCCAAGTTTTCAATATACATTCACCCTCATATTCTATGTCAAGTATCCTGAGAAATCATTAACCATATACAGTGTATATATATATATATATATATATATATATATATATATATATATTAATCCATTTTTAGAATATCCTAAATATATTGAAACATTATGGCCCTTGTTGACTTGGCTGGATAGATCTAATATATTAGAAGAGCATAGTAATTTCAAACCCGCATAGAATTATCAAAGAGGATTACCTCATAGCTTGGAGAAATAAGAATATGAGTATTACCTTATAAACATGTTAAGGACAGCCAACTGGACAGTTATTCAGTGGCCCATATAAGCTGTCCAGCACAGTAGCATGCGCAGTCCTCTACATTGGCATGAACATTAAAATATTCTAAGCTAACATAAGAATGGGAACACAACATTTTCTTGAATGGTGTGGACCACAAATTTTACACAACAGTTAAACAACTTTGGGCAGCTACCCTGGGTATCATCATAATCTCAACACTCTGAAAGCCTTCTGTCACAGGGGGCCCCAGGTAAATGCATCATGGAGCAGCAAAGTCACATTTATTGCTAGCGGTGGTCTATAAGAGTCACACCTTGGACTCCTGTGATAATAATAATCCCTGGAAACAATCTAACTCCACTGCCACTGATTTATAGAATATAGTGGTATGCCCTGTGAATATTTACATTCTTCTCAACAAATTAAACATGCAAATCTCTTGTTTTTGTCTTTTGGACTAGTACATTAACTATAAAAA
Source organism: Rana temporaria (assembly GCF_905171775.1). Classification (NCBI taxonomy): domain Eukaryota; kingdom Metazoa; phylum Chordata; class Amphibia; order Anura; family Ranidae; genus Rana; species Rana temporaria. The sequence goes on from NC_053492.1 coordinate 434,989,070, forward strand.
TGAAAAAAATTCTAACTTACTTACCAAAATTATTAATATGTCATGCAATACATTATAGAGACAAAAAACATTTTTACTATATTTATCTTAATAAACACTTTAAAAAGGATATTGCACTTCCCGAGTAAGGTGAAATGTCAGACATATCTTGCATGTCTCCACACTCCGATTTGATGAAGGATAAGGAAAGCCCATCTGTTGAGCTGGGTGGATGGGCTGGAGAGCAAGGGTGGTGGTTCATGTGGTGGGATGACATCTTGGTCCTCAAACTGGTCGTCTCCCTAGTCAAGTCTAGGGACTCTGGGGATGACCTGTCTTTTCCTTGAAAGGCTGATGATGGGGCACCCAAAGGGTTTTGAAATGGGTAAGCCATAAGCGGAAGAGGGAATGGGTGGCGGAAAGAAGAGGATGAGAAGCTGGCAGCAGCTGATAGAGGGGACTGGTGTAATGAAGGATGGTGACTACCAGGTGGAGGCCCAGCAGCAGCCTGCTCATTTGAATTTTTTCGGACAACTAAAGGCAGAGCTTCAGTTTGGTCATTGGAACTAGGCATAGGAACGTTGCCAAATGTGTCCAGGGGGTTTGGAATGATGACATCGCCAAAGCACTGCAGACGTTGGTTGGTAGTATGAAAGTTGTGGTTTTCTCCACTCATTGCAAATCTAGCCTGAGGCATTTGGAGGGGTGGGAAGACCTGAGGAAGTTGGCGTATAGGTTTGGCCGAAAACACTTTGACCACAGTGTCCACTACTTGGGACATGGCTGTGTTCAGTTCTTGTTTTAGTGTTTCTGCCAAGTGTTTACCTTCAGGATGGAAAGTGCTATGAAAATGATCTTTGTCTTTAGGTCCCTCTCTTTTGGGTTGATTATCTGGTGCCATGTCATGCTCCCTGATAAGGGCTCGGGCACGATCAATGAACTGTGCAGCATCTAAGTCAAACATTTCACTATCTGACCTGCCCACAGAATCCCGGGCCCTAGCATCGATTAGTTCAGAATTCATGCTATCTTCGGAAATATTGCC